>NC_084747.1:9676805-9976805 GCF_033978785.1 Entelurus aequoreus | reverse complement strand
AAACCTCATGGAGCTGGATGCAATCTTACTTGGAGGGGAGGGAGCAGGTGGTAGAGGTGAACGGCACCGTCCCCCCGTCCCCCCCCCCTCTCTTGGTGAGCTGTGGAGTCCCCCAAGGCAGTATATTGGGACCTTTACTGTTCCTAATATACATAAACGACATGTCATCGGCATGCGACTGTGAATTGTTTTTGTTTGCGGATGACTCTGCCCTGCTGGTATCCGGCAAGGACAAGTCACAGGTGGAGAAAATCCTCAGTGCTGAGCTCTGTAGAACTTGCACCTGGCTCGCTGACAACAAGCTATCGATACACTTGGGTAAAACAGAATCCATCCGGTTTGGTCCCACATCAACCTTAAGAAAGTCAATGACTTCACCATAAAAGTGGGTGACATTGTTATCACCAGGAAAGATGAGGTCACCTACCTAGGTTCCATTCTAGAGGCTAACCTTTCCTGTGATAAAATGGCAACCAAGGTAATCAGAAAGGTTAACCAACGAACGAGATTTCTCTACAGAATCTCCTCTCTGGTCAACAAAAGCACATTGAGGATTCTGGCGGGAACTCTCGTTCAACCCTTTTTCGATTACGCATGCTCCTCCTGGTACCCTAGCACCTCCAAAACCCTCAAATCTAAACTCCAAACATCTCAGAACAAGCTAGTCAGGTTACTTCTAGACCTCCACCCCAGATACCACCTCACCCCTACCCACTTCTCTAAAGTGGGCTGGCTCAAGGTGGAGGACAGAGTTAAACAACTTGCACTGAGCCTAGTCTATAAAATCTGCTACACCTCCCTGATACCGAAGTACATGTCAAACTACTTCCTTAACGTAAATGACCGCCATAACCACAACACCAGGGGGTGCTCCACTAACCACGTTAAACCCAGATTCCGAACTAACAAAGGTCTTAACTCATTCTCTTTCTATGCCACATCAATGTGGAATACGCTCCCAACAGGTGTAAAAGAAAGGGCATCTCTATCCTCCTTCAAAACCGCAATAAAAGTTCACCTCCAGGCAGCTACAACCCTAAACTAACACCCTCCCCGGATTGCTAATAATCAAATGTAAACAATCAAATGCAGATACTTTTTCTTATGCCTTCTGATCTCTCTCTCTCTCTCTCTCTCTCTCTCTCTCTCTCTCTCTCTCTCTCTCTCTCTCTCTCTCTCTCTCTCTCTCTCTCTCTCTCTCTCTCTCTCTCTATGTCCACTACTTGCTGTCCATACCCCCCCCACACCCCTGATTGTAAATAATGTAAATAATTCAATGTGATTATCTTGTGTGATGACTGTATTATGATGATAGTATATATGATAGTATATATCTGTATCATGAATCAATTTAAGTAGACCCCGACTTAAACAAGTTGAAAAACTTATTCGGGTGTTACCATTTAGTGGTCAATTGTACGGAATATGTACTTCACTGTGCAACCTACTAATAAAAGTCTCAATCAAAAAAAAAAAACTTGGATTATTTGAAGCATAATCTTATCCACTCATGACCCCATGTCTTCTCTGTATCTGAAACCTTCCTGAACAGTAAGATAGATGATGCTTCAAGTGCTTGGTTACTCCTTCTTCAGTCCAGGGACCTGGGGCCTCATGTGTCAAGTTTGTGCACGCTCAAAAACCTGCACTACACCCTTTTTCACTGCAAAGTTAAGATGTATAAAAACTGACTTTGACGCATAAGTGATGCTGGGTAACTGTTTGCATAACAAACTGCCAACTTTTACTCCTCAGCCTGATTGATGTGCAAATCCGGCCCGTGAGATGAGTTTGTGAAATGTGAATTTCAGCTGCATTTTTTTTAAATGAAAGAAATTGCTGTTCTTAATGTGTCCACTGGATGTCGCAATTCTGTTAGACATGCAAATAATAGCGAGCAAGTAAACCAAGCAAGAGGTACACGGTAAAGCGGGGCTGTGACTCCTCCCCCTCGACCCAACGTAAAACAGGAGTAAAATAACCAATCAGTATGCCCTTTTTCTGGTTTGAACAACAGCCATCGAATAAGTCTGTGCACGTGCTTGTATTTGTATATATTTTATTTTCAAAGAGTAGTTGTAGATTATTTAATGTTAGATACTTTTACCAACCATTGTTTTAAAACAACATTAAATTGCCTTTATTTTGAAAAACAACGTTGTGGGGTAAGAAACGGAAGTTGCTGGCTTCTAGCGCATGCGCGAATGTACGTGAAGCCAAGCAAAAAGACGAAGACCGCATGCTATGGTTGTTCGGAGAATTTTCGAATTCACGATCTTAAAGTCATATGATTCACAGCAAATATAGCAACAAATATCTCAATTCGTATTTTCCAAAGCCACGAAACGTGCATTGAGTTTGGAGCATACTTGCCAAACCTCCCAAATTTTCCGGGAGACTCCCGAAATTCAGCGCCTCTCCCGAAAACCTCCCGGGACAAATATTCTCCCGAAAATCTCCCGATTTTCAGCCGTAGCTGGAGGCCACGCCCCCCTGGGGAGGGTCTTGTTTTGAGACATCTTCCAGGCGTGTGCTTTGTTTGACAGTTCCAATCTTTCTCCCAGTGGCGAGGGAGGGTGCCTTTTCCTGTGTAGTTTTGCAGATTTTTGACACTCTCAAACGAACAACCTAGGAACAAACATGAATTCCGTGTGGCTGCGCCCCTTGTAGTGGTGCGGCGCAGACAAGCTTGCTATTTAGCAGCGGCCGTCTGAGATGGCGGTCTGAGAAATACTTGACTTGGTGAATTCTAGCTGTAAATATACTCCTCCCCTCTTAACCATGCCCCCAACCACCCCCACCACCACCACCTCCCGAAATCGGAGGTCTCAAGGTTGGCAAGTATGGTTTGGAGCGATATCTGAAGTGAAGATTGAAGACGTGAAGAAGATGGACGACTACTGCTATGCTAAGATGGCAACGTCCGCTAAAAGAGAACATGAAAGAGAATCAGCGCCACCAACTTCCAGCAAATCACCAACGGAGATAAAGACGAAAGATGAAGGTGAGTGACTTGAAGTTTTGTCATTTGAAAGCTATTTGAATTTCAAGGCCTCTAAATCGAAATTAGCCGACCTTGTTGAAGAATGTAAAGAAAGAGCCGCCATGATTGTTAGCTTGAAGAAGGCAGTGGAGTTCACATCAGAGGAGATGAAAGAATGCAAAAGTCAAATTTAGAAACTAAAAGCAAAACAACAACTCTGTTAGGCTCGCTTGGTGTGTTTTTATATTCATCATGTCGTGGTTTGGAGGTGAGGTGAGTATTTTGTCACATTTAACAAAGTCTCTGTACAGTTTGTCGTGTCGTCAAGTAACAGAAAAGAATGGACGTGTTCAAGTCGCGAGCAACGACTCGTTAGCAGCGTGTTTTGAAGACTAGCCTACAGTTGTTTGGTCGCTGTCTGAATTTTTTAATCAAAACTGAAGAGTTCCTCTTTCCTATTTTTGGCAAATGCCACTAATAGAAAAGTTAGCGAGCATTACTACTAAGCTAAGTTAAACATGGAGTCCATCAAGTTATTCGGTGGATTATTGAGTGGAAATAACACCCACTATCTCTAAGGCCCCTTCTACACTAAGCAGGCTAAGGTTATCCAGGGTGTATCCCACCTAACCTTATCCTTGTCCACACACACACAATGCCACCGCTTAAGACCCCCTCCCCCCTCCGTCCGCTGGCGCAATTTGACCTAGTACGCAAGCGCGGAAAAAAATGCGCCCGTCATAGTCACCTCTGACCTGGAAGTGTATCCTTACCCTGTGTTTCAATGTAGACTATTGCCACATTTCTTTGAACAGTAAACCTTGCTTGCCTCACCATCAGCAGCTGTTAGACTATTGTAGTGAATCACACCTGAACCATCATACATGAATCATATCTTTAATGGACGTGTGAAAGTAAACAATGTGATAAAGAACATTTTACAACAATCAATTTAGGGATCTAGATATCTGGTCAGGACACTGTGCTTGTAGGCTGAACTTGGCGGTCGTACTTGACGGCCGCAACCACTTCAGGGCTTCACAATAGTTATGGATTACAAAACTACACGTTGAGTAATCGCTCAACATACATCGCAGACAATAACTGATAGTCTGCTTTGCCAGTCTAAATGCATTCACTGTTTGTCCTAGTCTTGAGGAGTGTTAATAGCATGGTGGATGTCCGGTTGTGCCCTGTGGAAATAATAAATAAAGTGAACAAGTTGTAACTAATCGACGGCCTCGTCCTTCCGACCAAAGAGCGGAGCTTTATGGACCCAGTGTTACCCCCGACACAACATGGGCCCTGGAGGGAACGTCTCCCCTGCGCTCCTCGACCACGGTCTGGGAGCCCACAAACAGGAAAGGTGTAAAGCAACCCTTGCAGAGCGGCGGCTCCCTGTTTAAAGTGTCACCTTTATTGTTAGTTTAGAAGCCCAAATACCTAGCACTGATATAATCTGATGTGCCCAAACCAGATACCTGCCATCTTTTCTGGGATGCTAGTTCATTAATGTCGGGGCTCAGGCTTTGAACTGAGGCAACCTTCGTTATCCAACGAAGGTGTTTATCAGTCATTATAACTCATCGAGCCGGACCACAGTCTTGGGGTCGTGCTTTAAAGACACTGCCTTTAACGTCCTCTACGAGCTGTCCTCACGTCCGCTTTACATCCATTTTAACAACGTGCCAGCTAAGGCTGAAACGACGCGTCGACGTAGTCGACGTCATCGGTTACGTAAATACGTCGACGCCGTGTCGCATATTTACGTCACACTACCGTCATGGCGGACCGCAAAGCAGACGATCAAAGCAGACGATGCGAGCGAGGGGGGAAAAGCATGCCAAAAGTGGTCAAAAGTGTGGGAGTATTTCAATAAACGGCCTAATAATGTTGTTGTATGCACACTGTATCGAGCGGAAATGGCCTATCATAGCAGCACAACGGCTATGAACGAACATTTGAAAAGAAAACCATCAACTAGTCAATCGTCCGCGCGAGCATACGTTGTCATCATTACACAAAAACATGAATGTGTCATTTGTATCTGCTAGGGGTGTAACGGTACGTGTTTTGTATTGAACCGTTTCGGTACGGGGCTTTCGGTTCGGCATGGGGGTGTACCGAACGAGTTTCTAAGCTAAAGCTAACTTTAGCTGCTAAAGTCTTAACAAGCTGCTTCGCTCCTCTGCCTCTGTCTCAGCACGCAGCATTGTCCCACCCACACAACCATCTGATTGGTACACACGCAGCATTGTCCCACCCACACAACCATCTGATTGGTACACACGCAGCATTGTCCCACCCACACAACCATCTGATTGGTACACACGCAGCATTGTCCCACCCACACAACCATCTGATTGGTACACACGCAGGATTGTCCCACCCACACAACCATCTGATTGGTACACACGAAGCATTAGTGAATGCAACACATACAAGTGAATGCAACACATACTTGATCTTCATTGATACAGGTTACACTGAGGGTGCCAGTTAAAAAACTTTTTTTTCAACACTGTTAGAAATATACGCCACACTGTGAACCCACACCAAACAAGAATGACAAACACATTTTGAGAGAACATCCGCACCGGAGCACAACGTAAACACAACAAAACAAATACCCAGAATCCCATGCAGCCCTAACTCTTTCGGGCTGCAAAATACACCCCCGCTACCACCAACCCCCCCCCGTGCGTCGGTTGAGGTGGGCGGGGTTTGGTGGTAGCGGGGGTGTATATTGCAGCCCTAACTCTTTCGGGCTGCAATATACACCCCTGCTACCACCAAACCCCGCCCGCCCCCTCCCCTCCGTGCGTCGGTTGAGGTGGGCGGGGTTTGGTGGTAGCGGGGGTGTATATTGCGGCCGGGAAGAGTTAGGGCTGCATGGGATTCTGGGTATTTGTTTTGTTGTGTTTATGTTGTGCTCCGGTGCGGATGTTCTCTCGAAATGTGTTTGTCATTCTTGTTTGGTGTGGATTCACAGTGTGGCGTATATTTCTAACAGTGTTAAAGTTATTTTTTTACGGGCACCCTCAGTGTAACCTGTATCAATGAAGATCAAGTATGCGTTGCATTCACTTTTGTGTGCGACTGCGTGCAGAAGCCGCACATATCATGTGACTGGACTAACATTGTTTCAGTGACCATTTCATGAGGGGCACTGAAATTTGGGAGTCTCCTGGGAGGAGAATTGGTGGTGAATGCGGTGTTACCACGGCACCGCCGCTGTATATAATCGGCCGGCCAGCTTTAGTGTTAATTTGATATCGCCTCAAGGGCCAAGTGAAAGTACACGGCGGGCCAGAGTTTGACACCCATGCTTTAGAAAGTCAAATGATTACTCTGAATAAAGAAGAAAAGCACTAAGAGTGTAGATCTCCACCAGGACCAATCCTATTGTTCACGTGCTACTAAATTGTGTGCCATCTCATGTGTATCGTGTGCTGCTATGACAATAAACTTCCATGAATCCTGTAAAACACCAGACAGTTAGTGGAGCTCCGTTCGATACACGGCAACACAGGAAAGTTAGTTTTTGTAAAACGGGCGTTTATTGACTCCTTCTTGCTGTACACACCATCCACGCCAACACGCCGTGAGAACTTACAAAATACAGTACAATACAGTACATCAGACTTTGATTTCACATCAATAAACACTCAGAAAGAAATGAAATGACAAAAATACAATACCTCGTTGGCTGCTTTTAACAAAAAGAGGTTCTAATAATCACTTGCTTGAAGTGTTGCACAAATCATGGAATACACTTCAATGTTTGGAGGAGCTGAAGACAACGTGCTCAAGCACCCTCCCCTCTTGCATGTTCTGCCTTGTTTACAGTCCGTGGGGTCGCAACATCACAACAATCCTTCCGCTTTGCAACACAATTAACACAATCCATTTACATTTTGCTCAGGAGATTTTACAATCACACATTTCCTAATAATATTTTATAACTCTGCATCATTAACTTATTTATTAATATTTATATATGTATGAAACATATTTAAAGCATGCAAACTCTCAGCAACAGCTACACTCCCACCAAATCACTCATTAACCTGAAATGTGGGATTTTTCCTTTTTATCAAAACCAGTTTCAAGTAGAGATGTCCGATAATATCAGACTGCCTATATTATCGGCCGATAAATGCTTTTAAATGTAATATCGGAAATTATCGGTTTAGGTTTCAAAAAGTAACATCCATGACTTTTTTAAAACGCCGCTGTATGGAGCGGTACACGGACGTAGGGAGAAGTACAGAGCAGTTGCGTCTCCCTGTCAGCAGCCCCTCCCCTCTCCCCTCTCCCACACACAACACAGGAGTTGACAACTGCAGCATGAGAGGTTTACTGGCGACGCTTGATGACCTCATCCAACCACCACGAGCGTAGCATAACAACAAGAGTGTGTTGTTGCCGGTGCTGTAGCCGTGGCAAACAAGCGAGCTCGCTTGGTGACTGACTAACGACACCATGTCTATGGTTTGGGATTATTTTGAAGTGTCTCTGACGGATAAAAAAAACTGGCAATTTGCAATGACTGCAAAAAGTTGGTTATGCGAGGAGGAACCAAGACGTCTGCCTTTAATACGAGCAATTAGATCTCCCACCTCTTCAAGAATCATAAGGAGATACACGATGAATACAAGCGGAAGATGGATGAAAAGCAAACACTGAAAAAAAGTAGTACCACACAGTTGTCGCTTAAAGACTCCGCCGAGAAAAGACAAAAATACAACAAAAACCACCCCAAGGCGAAAGCCCACATTGTGGTCAGGGACAACGCACGCAGTGTGGCAAAAGCTACGGTGGAGTTTGGTGTGGCTAGTCTGCCCTGCATGGCACACACTTTGCAGCTTGCAGTGAACAGAGGTGCCCTGTCTCAACGCAGCATTTCAGAAGCTCTGACTGACTGCTAGGCCACTTCAAGCACTCACCACTAGCTTGCAGCACATTTGTGTTACTCATACAAATACGTTAGAGCAGGGCAGATTGAGCCCAGTTTATAATTTCCTGTTATACAGTATGCCAGGCAGTCTTGCACTAAAGGAGGACTATGTTATTGTGTACTTTATTACTCTGGTATACTCTGGACTGAAGCTGTGCGCCTTCATTGTTTTTGTAGCTGTTGTTTTGAGGCATGTTTAAAAAAAATAATGCACTTTGTGACTCCAATAATAAATATGGCAGTGCCATGTTGGCACTTTTTCCCATAACTTGAGTGGATTTATTTTGGAAAACCTTGTTACATTGTTTAATGCATCCAGCGGGGCATCACAACAAAATGAGGCATAATAATGTGTTAATTCCACGACTGTACATATCGGTATCGGTTGATATCGGAATCGGTAATTAAGAGTTAGACAATATCCGAATGTCGGCAAAAAATTCATTATTGGACAGAGCACACCCCTCTACCACTGGTGTGTGACATCATCGCTGCCTGTGCAATGCCTTCCTGCGCCGGTCTAAACGAACACTGTGATTAATCATCATTCATTTATGGTAACGCGATATATTCTTTTTAGGACCCGTTTACACCAAGTAGGTTATCCAGGGTAAATCCCACCTAACCTTATCCTTGCACACACACACACAATGCCACCGTTTAAGACCCCCTCCCCGCCTCCCGTCAGCCGGCGTAACGAGACCTAATACGCACGCGCGGAATATGCACACGTCATAGTCACTTCCAGTGTTGCTTTGTGTGCAAATTCTTAAGTTTAACTTATCTTAACAATATCCAGTGTTGTGGTATTTCAATTAACTGGAATCCAGTGTGCTTTGGGGCCCTATTGTAGTGAATCACACATTGGAAAGTTCTCTTCTCGTCCGAGAAGTGTTGTATCCCAAATAGCTGCATTCGCTTTCTCTTAAGGTATTCATGTGTGATTTCCACAAGTGTCTGTACATGTAGAAGAAGGAGAAACACGGGCATGTCTGGATGACTCGCCTCCATATTTCCAGTTGTTAGCTCCGAGTTACGATACCGCTTTATTATGAAGCTGGCTGTGGCGAGTTCTTTCTGACATCACTTCCTGTGTGGGGCGCGGTCTTTCTGGCGTCACTTCATCTCCGAACTCAGTTTCTAAACGATCGTTAATTGTTCATATGTCAGCGATTTGCATATCAATCAGTTTGAGGAGTAAAAGTCATTGAAAAATGCAGCTGATTTTTACTCTTAACAAACTAATCTCACGGGCCGGATTGAACCTGTTATGCCCGAAAGTCGAGGGAGGTGGGGGTTGGGTTGTGGGTGTTGGGGGTTAATTGTTCATGTCTCTGATTTGCACATCAATCAGTTTGAGGAGTAAAAGTTGACACTTTTTGGGACTGATTAATTGAGAAGTTTATTGACATCTTAAAGAATTGAATCCATGTAATAATTTAAAAAGGCAAATGGATGGCACAAAAAGCCAAAAGGCTTGTTTCCATTGTGGTCCATTGTGGGAACAGTTACCCAGCATCACTTATGCATGAACGTCAGTTTTGATACATCTCAACTTTGCAGTGAAAAAGGGTGTAGTGCAGGTTTTTGAGCGTGCACAAACTTGACACATGAGGCCCCAGGTCCCTGGACTGAAGAAGGAGTAACCAAGCACTTGAAGCATCATCTATCTTACTGTTCAGGAAGGTTTCAGATACAGAGAAGACATGGGGTCATGAGTGGATAAGATTATGCTTCAACTAATCCAAGTTTATATGAATACCTCAGATATTTGTGAAAGAAGCAGTGAGGAGGTCTTGGGTAGGGTGGATGTCACCACATATGAGCAACATACCACAAACTAAACAGCTAATTTGTTATTTTCCCTTGTGTGTTTTTATGTGTTTAACTGCGTCTGCATTATATGTGAACCTTTTACAGCACACTGAGCAAATAAATGGTTTTTCTCCAGCGTGTGTTCTCATGTGTCGACACAAAGAGCCGCTATGAGAAAAGCTGTTGCCACAAACTGAACAATTAAATGGTTTTTCACCTGTGTGTGTTCTCATGTGTTGAGTCAAATCCGTATTTTGAGAAAACCTTTTGCCACAAACTAAACAATTAAATGGTTTTTCACCTGTGTGTGTTCTCATGTGTTGAGTCAAAGAGCCATTTTGAGAAAAGCTGTTGCCACAAACCGAACAATTAAATGGTTTTTCACCTGTGTGTGTTCTCATGTGTTGAGTCAAATGGCTATTTCGACAAAAGCTTTTGTTACAAACTGAACAACTAAATGGTTTTTCACCTGTGTGTGTTCTCATGTGTTGAGTCAAATCCCTATTTTGAGAAAACCTTTTGCCACAAACTGAACAATTAAATGGTTTTTCACCTGTGTGTGTTCTCATGTGTTCAGTCAAGGAGCCATTTTGAGAAAAGCTTTTGCCACAAACTGAACAAGTAAATGGTTTTTCTCCTGTGTGTGTTCTCATGTGTTGAGTCAAAGAGCCATTTTGAGAAAAGTTTTTGCCACAAACTGAACAACTGAATGTTTTGTCACCTGTGTGTGTTCTCATGTGTTGAGTCAAATGGCTATTTCGACAAAAGCTTTTGTCACAAACTGAACAACTAAATGGTTTTTCACCTGTGTGTGTTCTCATGTGTTTAGTCAAATCCCTATTTTGGGAAAACCTTTTGCCACAAACTGAACAATTAAATGGTTTTTCACCTGTGTGTGTTCTCATGTGTTGAGTCAAAGAGCCATTTTGAGAAAAGTTTTTGCCACAAACTGAACAACTGAATGTTTTTTCACATGTGTGTGTTCTCATGTGTCGACTCAAACTGCTCTTTTTAGTAAAACTTTTAGCACAAACTGAGCAGCTCAAACATGTTTTACCTCTCTTCTTTGTAGAGCATTCAGAGTGTTTGTTGTCAGTGTGAGTCCTCATATCACCTTCACAGTCTGTATCGCTGCTCAAAGGTTCTTCAACCTCGTCTTCAGCCTCACTATCTGATAGTGGAACTAAGATGTTGTCTACTTGTGGTTTCTCTTCATCATCTTCAGTCTTCACAGAGAGAATACTCAGTGGAAACTTGGTGTAATCAGCTTCCTCTCGTCCTAGAAGACACTCTCCCTCCTGAGTGATGCAGAGTTCCTCCTCTTCCTTTTTAATGCAGGGTGGTTGTGGAGTCTCCTGCTTCAAAGTGGAGCTCCCCCCTAACTGAGGGGAAACTTCTTCTGGATTACCGATCAGCTGCTGGACGTCTGCAAGACACAAACAACACAAACACACTTTCTTCTATGTACTGTATGTGTGTGTAGTAGGGTTGTACAGTATACTGCTACTAATAAAGTATTGTGGTACTAATCAATTGAAATCGGTACTATACCACCTTTGAAAAGTACCGGTACCGTTCTTTCATCTGAATGCCGCTGTGTGGCGGTGACTACAGAGCCGAGGCGCATGATGTTGAGTGTGTCAAAACGCACACACAAAGTGCATACAAGCAATAACATGGTGGAGAGGAAGAAAGGTAACACAGGACAATTCTACTGGTTAATAAAGAGGGTGCGTGAAGTGCAAATAGTGACAGGTTGTAGAACATGTTTAAATGCAGTTATGGTTTGAATACTAAAGAGCTGGAAAGCTCTAGAAAGGCCAGTGCAGGGGTCTCTAAACTTTTTGACTCGAGGGTCACATTTGGCCAAAAAAATTTGGCCAAGGGCCGAAAGCCGACTACATGTAAAGTAACATCTACATATATATAAATATACACACACGCACATATACATGTATATATATATATATATATATATATATACATATATATATAGCCCATACATATGTGTGTATTCATGTATATATACACATATAATAATATACTATACATAACATTATTGGGACAGCGTGGCGTTTCCAGTGAGGGTTGGACTCCGCCAAGGCTGCCCTTTGTCGCCCATTCTGTTCATAACTTTTATGGACAGAATTTCTAGGCGCAGTCAGGGCGTTGAGGGGATCCGGTTTGGTGGCTGCAGGATTAGGTCTCTGCTTTTTGCAGATAATGTGGTCCTGATGGCTTCACCTGGCCAGGATCTTCAGCTCTCACTGGATCTGTTCGCAGCCGAGTGTGAAGCGACTGGGATGAGAATCAGCACCTCCAAGTCCGAGTCCATGGTTCCCGCCCGGAAAAGGGTGGAGTGTCATCTCCGGGTTGGGGAGGAAATTTTGCCCCAAGGGGAGGAGTACAAGTACCTCGGAGTCTTGTTCACGGTGTGGTGTCTTCAGTAATGCGGACGTGTTGAAGAAGGAGCTGAGCCAGAAGGCAAAGCTCTCCATCTACTGGTCGATCTACGTTCCCATCTTCACCTATGGTCATGAGCTTTGGGTTATGACCGAAAGGACAAGATCACGGGTACAAGCGGCCCAAATGAGTTTCCTCCGCCGGGTGGCGGGGCTCTCCCTTAGAGATAGGGTGAGAAGCTCTGTCATCCGTGAGGAGCTCAAAGTAAAGCCACATGGAGAGGAACCGGATGAGGTGGTTCGGGCATCTGGTCAGGATGCCACCCAAACGCCTCCCTGGGGAAGTGTTTAGGGCACGTCCGACCGGTAGGAGGCCACGGACAAGACCCAGGACACGTTGGGAAGACTATGTCTCCCGGCTGGCCTGGGAACGCCTCGGGATCCCCCGGGAGGAGCTGGACGAAGTGGCTGGGGAGAGGGAAGTCTGGGCTTCCCTGCTTAGGCTGTTGCCCCTGCGACCCGACCACGGATAAGCAGAAGAAGATGGATGGATGGGACGGCGTGGCTCGGTTGGTAGAGCGGCCCTGCCAGCAACTTGAAGGTTCCCGGTTCCGTTAGCCTTCACCTCAAGCCAGGACTGCGAGCGAGCTGAGCTGCCTTTTATATCTCTAGAAGGTCAACGGGCTCATAGTGATGTTACTAGTAGTTGACTGGGAGGTGTTTATTATCATTTGGGGAGAGTCCTCTGCCTGATGCTTACCTGCTAAACACTAAGCACTGACTACATGCGCTCTGAATACGCACTGCTGATTGGCTGTTACCGCTCTGTGTGTACCAATCAGATGGTTGTGTGGGTGGGACAATGCTGGGTGCTGTGTAGAGTACTGACATAGAGACAGAACGAAGCGGAGCAGCTTGTTAAGACTTTAGCTTAGGTGGCTACTTCATATGTTCGTGTGGAAACTCGTTCGGTACACCTCCGAACCGAACCGAAACCCCCGTACCGAAACGGTTCAATACAAATACACGTACCGTTACACCCCTATGTATATGTACATCATTTATAAAAAAATGTAACATTATTTTTTATATGCATGCTACAGGTTGTATAACTTTTATTATTGAATGTATCAAATGTGATGAATATTTAATGGACCACAATGGAAACAAGCCTTTTGGCTTTTTGTGCCATCCATTTGCCTTTTTAAAGCATTACATGGATTAAATTCTTTAAGATGTCAATAAACTTCTCAATCAATCAATCAAATGTATTAATTTGAAAATGTAAAAACGGTACCACCGCAATTTTAAATATAATCTAAAAGAACAACCAGGTATACATTAGTAACAAATAACTAACTATCACATTAACAATAAAATAAAATAATTATAGCAATATATATTTTCTTTTCCAGCCCTTGATTAGCAGTCCATGTTCTCTCTTTGTAGCGTTTGATGGACGCTACGTCACTACATGGGTGGAAAAATAGCTAAGTTAACGCCACGCTACTGGGAACTGTAGTTAAGCTACATAGCGTCGCTACTTGTTGTGCACTACTGCCCATCACTGATTCTAACTCCTAAATAAATGCTAGCAAAAGTCAGTTAACAATGCAGGTAATGGGGATGCACTCTATTTCGCCAATAAAAAACTAAGAAATATCCAAAAGCTTCCAGCAACTTTTTATATACACGCTGTAAGTATATATGTACTGTAATAACAGGCACATTTATAATAACATGTCATTTTTACGTCTTTTCATCATTTGTTATCATTTTAAGCAAACGGCGGCTAATTATTTACACAGAGGCATCATAACGTTCGCTATTTCCTTCAACACCACCACCAACTTTTACCAATAAAGGCAGACTTCATGAGTGCCAAGAAAGAATACTTTGGGACAAATTATGATCCAGAACCTTATATTTTTGAGCCTGAATATAAGGAGGATGAACTACAAGTTTTAGAAGCTGAGTGATAAGCAGATCAAGCAATAGGTGAGGGCGGACCTACGTCACTTCCGCCTACCAATCCCCTAGCAACCGGGAATTCGTTGAAAACAAAGCAGCTCACAGCGAACACAGCATTGACAGAAAAAGCATTTAACGAGCGTTGTGGCTTGGAAGTCGGCGTTAAATCCTTCATTTACGCATTTATACTTATTCGCATATCGTGTGAAAAAACGAAAATGTATTATTTGCGTCAGACTCGTCTCAGTGAACTTTAAAGCTTCTCAGGCTTAGCTTGCTAGTTAGCTTAGCCTGCGCGCTACTAAGAAAGAGACGCGGAAGTTATCAACAACAAGATCAAGTGTTAGTGTATAAAATATTGAGAGATTTGAGGGCTACATGTATTGAATGGCAACATGAAAATTATAGGGTTTATTGGTTTTTAAAAACCCAACTGTTAAGTGCAAATTTCAACAAAACCGGTTTTCGAAAATAGCTAGCTAGGCTATAGACTATATAGTATATTACTTACTTAACTTAATCCTCTTCTTCCCGGATGGGAAATAAGGCTTCCACGACTCGACGCCATATCATCTCGCTGCTATGCTCGTCTCTGTGCCTCACCCCATGTAAGCTTCATCTCTTTCAGCTCCCCTTCAACTGTTCTTCGCCAGGTGTTCTTTGGCCGCCCTGGCTTACGTTTTCCCGGTGGTGTCCATCTTAACGCTGCCTTTGGTATCCTCTCATTGTCCGGTTTTCAAAAATAGCTAGCTAGGCTATAGACTATATAGTATATACCGCATGTTATTTTTGTACAACAACAACTTCAGCTGTCGAACGTTATAAGGTACAAATTCAACAAGTACAACATTAGCACGGACGGTATAGCCAAGTTGTGGTTAAGAAGGTGGATTTTTGTTCCTTATATTTACCAGAAACGAAGTGATCCGAACACACGACCCGGGACTTTGGGGGACTCCAGTGAGAACCGTCCTCGTTTTCCCGGTGTAAAGCTGCGAGCCATTTGTCTCGTCTCTGTGGGCTTTTATCACGCTTTGGCAGAACAAAATACAACCTTTGTTTTCCCTGTTTCCAGTTGTGGTTAGCACAACCAAAAACAACACAGTTTTTTGGCATTTTGGAGGCAGAATGACGGGTTTAACCAGCGTAGGTCGACAGGTTAAAGAGTAATGGCAACGGTTTGTTTTCAACGCCAGTCTGGTTGCTATGGCTCGAAGAACCCGTATGTAGCTCAGTTGCCCGGATGTCGGCCCTCACCCATTAGCACTATTGCTAAGTGCTAAACAAAAAATACAAACTATATACTTTCCAATCTCGATTAATATCACTTTTTATTTAAATTAAGGCAGTTTTCCCGGTGCAGGATACTACTGCGGTAACTTCTAAAAAACATTTCCGCCATTTTTGATGGAGGTAAAAATGCTAACAGGTTCTTTGTTTACATTGTTCAACAAAGTCGGCTAATTTCTATTTTTAGGGCTTGGCATTCAAATAGCTTTCAAATGAGGGAACGCAACACACTCACCTTCATCTTCGCTTTTCAGATTGTTCTCCGTTGGTGGCGCTGATTCTCTTTCATGTTCTCTTTTAGCGGACGTCGCCATCTTAGCATAGCAGTAGTCGTCCATCTTCTATCACGTCTTCAATCTTCACTTCAGATATCGCTCCAAACTCAATGCGCGTTTCGTGGCTTTGGAAAATACGAATTGAGATATTTGTTGCTATATTTGCTGTGAATCATATGACTTTAAGATCGTGAATCCGAAAATTCTCCGAACAACCATAGCATGCGGTCCTCGTCTTTTTGCTTGGTTTCAAGTACATTTGCGCATGCGCTAGAAGCCCGCAACTTCCGTTTCCTACTCCACAGCAGTGATTTTTCAAAATAAAGGCATTTTAATCTTGTTTTAAAACAATGGTTAGTAAAAGTATCTTACATCAAATAATGGACAACTACTGTTTGAAAATAAAAAGTATATATATACAAGCACGTGCACAGACTTTTTCGATGGCTGTTGTTCAAACCAGAAAAAGGGCAAACATTGAAGAAAAAAAATCATACATTTTAAAACAAGATTAAATTGCCTTTATTTTGAAAAACAACTGTTGTGGAGTCGGAAACGGAATTTGCGGGCTTCTAGCGCATGCGCAAATGTACTTGAAGCCAAGCAAAAAGAGAAGACCGCATGCTATGGTTGTTCGGAGATTCTTCGAATTCACGATCTTAAAGTCATATGATTCACTGCAAATATAGCAACAAATATCTCAATTGGTATTTTCCAAAGCCACGAAACGTGCATTGAGTTTGGAGCGATATCTGAAGTGAAGATTGAAGACGTGATAGAAGATGGACGACTACTGCTATGCTAAGATGGCGACGTCCGCTAAAAGAGAACATGAAAGAGAATCAGCGCCACCAACTTCCAGCAAATCACCAACGGAGATAAAGACGAAAGATGAAGGTGAGTGACTTGAAGTTCTGTAAATTGGAAGCTAATTTAAGACCTAAAGAAAGCCTTAATGAGAAATTAGCCAACTTTTCAACAATGTAAACAAAGAGCCGCCATGATTGTTAGCTTGAAGAAGGCATCCATCCATCCATTTCCTATAGCTTGTCCCTTTTGGGGGTGGCGGGGGGTGCTGGAGCCTATCTCAGCTGCATTCGGGCGGAAGGCGGGGTACACCCTGGACAAGTCGCCACCTCACCACAGGGCCAACACAGATAGACAGACAACATTCACACACTAGGGACCATTTAGTGTTGCCAATCAACCTATCCCCAGGTGCATGTCTTTGGAGGTGGGAGGGGCCTATCCCCAGGTGCATGTCTTTGGAGGTGGGAGGGGCCTATCCACAGGTGCATGTCTTTGGAGGTGGGAGGGGCCTATCCCCAGGTGCATGTCTTTGGAGGTGGGAGGGGCCTATCCCCAGGTGCATGTCTTTGGAGGTGGGAGGGGCCTATCCCCAGGTGCATGTCTTTGGAGGTGGGAGGGGCCTATCCCCAGGTGCATGTCTTTGGAGGTGGGAGGAAGCCGGAAGTAGTGGAGTTCACATCAGAGGAGATGAAAGAATGCAAAAGTCCAAATGAAGAAAGTGGAAGAGCAAAACACAATCATAACAACATGTCATATTTTCCTGTTTTGATCGTTTTAAGCATCCGGCAGCAAAAACATTTTCAGAACATTCACTATCCTAGGGCTGGGCGATATGGCCTTTTATTAATATGTGGATATGTTTAGTCCATGTCACGATACACCATATATATGTGGATATGTTTAGTCCATGTCACGATACACCATATATATGTGGATATGTTTAGTCCATGTCACCATACACCATATATATGTGGATATGTTTAGTCCATGTCACGATACACCATATATATATGTGGATATGTTTAGTCCATGTCACGATACACCATATATATGTGGATATGTTTAGTCCATGTCACGATACACCATATATATGTGGATATGTTTAGTCCATGTCACAATACACCATATATATGTGGATATGTTTAGTCCATGTCACGATACACCATATATATGTGGATATGTTTAGTCCATGTCACGATACACCATATATATGTGGATATGTTTAGTCCATGTCACGATACACCATATATATGTGGATATGTTTAGTCCATGTCACGATACACCATATATATGTGGATATGTTTAGTCCATGTCACGATACACCATATATATGTGGATATGTTTAGTCCATGTCACGATACACCATATATATGTGGATATGTTTAGTCCATGTCACGATACACCATATATATGTGGATATGTTTAGTCCATGTCACGATACACCATATATATGTGGATATGTTTAGTCCATGTCACGATACACCATATATATGTGGATATGTTTAGTCCATGTCACGATACACCATATATATGTGGATATGTTTAGTCCATGTCACGATACACCATATATATGTGGATATGTTTAGTCCATGTCACGATACACCATATATATGTGGATATGTTTAGTCCATGTCACGATACACCATATATATGTGGATATGTTTAGTCCATGTCACGATACACCATATATATGTGGATATGTTTAGTCCATGTCACGATACACCATATATATGTGGATATGTTTAGTCCATGTCACGATACACCATATATATGTGGATATGTTTAGGCCATGTCACGATACACCATATATATGTGGATATGTTTAGTCCATGTCACGATACACCATATATATGTGGATATGTTTAGTCCATGTCA
Organism: Entelurus aequoreus; assembly: GCF_033978785.1. Taxonomy (NCBI): domain Eukaryota; kingdom Metazoa; phylum Chordata; class Actinopteri; order Syngnathiformes; family Syngnathidae; genus Entelurus; species Entelurus aequoreus. The sequence goes on along the minus strand of NC_084747.1, from coordinate 9,958,424 downwards.
CGATACACCATATATATGTGGATATGTTTAGTCCGTGTCACGATACACCATATATATGTGGATATGTTTAGTCCGTGTCACGATACACCATATATATGTGGATATGTTTAGTCCGTGTCACGATACACCATATATATGTGGATATGTTTAGTCCGTGTCACGATACACCATATATATGTGGATATGTTTAGTCCGTGTCACGATACACCATATATATGTGGATATGTTTAGTCCGTGTCACGATACACCATATATATGTGGATATGTTTAGTCCGTGTCACGATACACCATATATATGTGGATATGTTTAGTCCGTGTCACGATACACCATATATATGTGGATATGTTTAGTCCGTGTCACGATACACCATATATATGTGGATATGTTTAGTCCGTGTCACGATACACCATATATATGTGGATATGTTTAGTCCGTGTCACGATACACCATATATATGTGGATATGTTTAGTCCGTGTCACGATACACCATATATATGTGGATATGTTTAGTCCGTGTCACGATACACCATATATATGTGGATATGTTTAGTCCGTGTCACGATACACCATATATATGTGGATATGTTTAGTCCGTGTCACGATACACCATATATATGTGGATATGTTTAGTCCATGTCACGATACACCATATATATGTGGATATGTTTAGTCCATGTCACGATACACCATATATATGTGGATATGTTTAGGCCATGTCACGATACACCATATATATGTGGATATGTTTAGTCCATGTCACGATACACCATATATATGTGGATATGTTTAGTCCATGTCACGATACACCATATATATGTGGATATGTTTAGTCCATGTCACGATACACCATATATCTGTGGATATGTTTAGTCCATGTCACGATACACCATATATATGTGGATATGTTTAGTCCATGTCACGATACACCATATATCTGTGGATATGTTTAGTCCATGTCACGATACACCATATATATGTGGATATGTTTAGTCCATGTCACGATACACCATATATCTGTGGATATGTTTAGTCCATGTCACGATACACCATATATATATGTGGATATGTTTAGTCCATGTCACGATACACCATATATATGTGGATATGTTTAGTCCATGTCACGATACACCATATATATATGTGGATATGTTTAGTCCATGTCACGATACACCATATATATGTGGATATGTTTAGTCCATGTCACGATACACCATATATATGTGGATATGTTTAGTCCATGTCACGATACACCATATATATGTGGATATGTTTAGTCCATGTCACGATACACCATATATATGTGGATATGTTTAGTCCGTGTCACGATACACCATATATATGTGGATATGTTTAGTCCGTGTCACGATACACCATATATATGTGGATATGTTTAGTCCGTGTCACGATACACCATATATATGTGGATATGTTTAGTCCGTGTCACGATACACCATATATATGTGGATATGTTTAGTCCATGTCACGATACACCATATATATGTGGATATGTTTAGTCCATGTCACGATACACCATATATATGCGGATATGTTTAGTCCATGTCACGATACACCATATATATATGTGGATATGTTTAGTCCATGTCACGATACACCATATATATGTGGATATGTTTAGTCCATGTCACGATACACCATATATATATGTGGATATGTTTAGTCCATGTCACGATACACCATATATATGTGGATATGTTTAGTCCATGTCACGATACACCATATATATATGTGGATATGTTTAGTCCATGTCACGATACACCATATATATGTGGATATGTTTAGTCCATGTCACGATACACCATATATATGTGGATATGTTTAGTCCATGTCACGATACACCATATATATGTGGATATGTTTAGTCCATGTCACGATACACCATATATATGTGGATATGTTTAGTCCATGTCACGATACACCATATATATGTGGATATGTTTAGTCCATGTCACGATACACCATATATATGTGGATATGTTTAGTCCATGTCACGATACACCATATATCTGTGGATATGTTTAGTCCATGTCACGATACACCATATATCTGTGGATATGTTTAGTCCATGTCACGATACACCATATATCTGTGGATATGTTTAGTCCATGTCACGATACACCATATATAAGTGGATATGTTTAGTCCATGTCACGATACACCATATATACGTGGATATGTTTAGTCCATGTCACGATACACCATATATACGTGGATATGTTTAGTCCATGTCACGATACACCATATATATGTGGATATGTTTAGTCCATGTCACGATACACCATATATATGTGGATATGTTTAGTCCATGTCACGATACACCATATATATGTGGATATGTTTAGTCCATGTCACGATACACCATATATATGTGGATATGTTTAGTCCATGTCACGATACACCATATATATGTGGATATGTTTAGTCCATGTCACGATACACCATATATCTGTGGATATGTTTAGTCCATGTCACGATACACCATATATATGTGGATATGTTTAGTCCATGTCACGATACACCATATATATGTGGATATGTTTAGTCCATGTCACGATACACCATATATCTGTGGATATGTTTAGTCCATGTCACGATACACCATATATCTGTGGATATGTTTAGTCCATGTCACGATACACCATATATATGTGGATATGTTTAGTCCATGTCACGATACACCATATATACGTGGATATGTTTATTCCATGTCACGATACACCATATATACGTGGATATGTTTAGTCCATGTCACGATACACCATATATACGTGGATATGTTTAGTCCATGTCACGATACACCATATATATGTGGATATGTTTAGTCCATGTCACGATACACCATATATACGTGGATATGTTTAGTCCATGTCACGATACACCATATATATGTGGATATGTTTAGTCCATGTCACGATACACCATATATATGTGGATATGTTTAGTCCATGTCACGATACACCATATATATGTGGATATGTTTAGTCCATGTCACGATACACCATATATATGTGGATATGTTTAGTCCATGTCACGATACACCATATATATGTGGATATGTTTAGTCCATGTCACGATACACCATATATATGTGGATATGTTTAGGCCATGTCACGATACACCATATATTTGTGGATATGTTTAGTCCATGTCACGATACACCATATATATGTGGATATGTTTAGTCCATGTCACGATACACCATATATATGTGGATATGTTTAGGCCATGTCACGATACACCATATATATGTGGATATGTTTAGTCCGTGTCACGATACACCATATATATGTGGATATGTTTAGTCCGTGTCACGATACACCATATATATGTGGATATGTTTAGTCCGTGTCACGATACACCATATATATGTGGATATGTTTAGTCCGTGTCACGATACACCATATATATGTGGATATGTTTAGGCCATGTCACGATACACCATATATATGTGGATATGTTTAGGCCATGTCACGATACACCATATATATGTGGATATGTTTAGGCCATGTCACGATACACCATATATATGTGGATATGTTTAGTCCATGTCACGATACACCATATATATGTGGATATGTTTAGTCCATGTCACGATACACCATATATATGTGGATATGTTTAGGCCATGTCACGATACACCATATATATGTGGATATGTTTAGTCCATGTCACGATACACCATATATATGTGGATATGTTTAGTCCATGTCACGATACACCATATATATGTGGATATGTTTAGGCCATGTCACGATACACCATATATTTGTGGATATGTTTAGTCCATGTCACGATACACCATATATATGTGGATATGTTTAGTCCATGTCACGATACACCATATATATGTGGATATGTTTAGGCCATGTCACGATACACCATATATATGTGGATATGTTTAGTCCATGTCACGATACACCATATATATGTGGATATGTTTAGTACATGTCACGATACACCATATATATGTGGATATGTTTAGGCCATGTCACGATACACCATATATATGTGGATATGTTTAGTCCATGTCACGATACACCATATATACGTGGATATGTTTAGTCCATGTCACGATACACCATATATATGTGGATATGTTTAGTCCATGTCACGATACACCATATATATGTGGATATGTTTAGTCCATGTCACGATACACCATATATATGTGGATATGTTTAGTCCATGTCACGATACACCATATATATGTGGATATGTTTAGTCCATGTCACGATACACCATATATATGTGGATATGTTTAGTCCATGTCACGATACACCATATATATGTGGATATGTTTAGTCCATGTCACGATACACCATATATATATGTGGATATGTTTAGTCCATGTCACGATACACCATATATATATGTGGATATGTTTAGTCCATGTCACGATACACCATATATATATGTGGATATGTTTAGTCCATGTCACGATACACCATATATATGTGGATATGTTTAGTCCATGTCACGATACACCATATATATGTGGATATGTTTAGTCCATGTCACGATACACCATATATATGTGGATATGTTTAGTCCATGTCACGATACACCATATATATGTGGATATGTTTAGTCCATGTCACGATACACCATATATATGTGGATATGTTTAGTCCATGTCACGATACACCATATATATGTGGATATGTTTAGGCCATGTCACGATACACCATATATATGTGGATATGTTTAGTCCATGTCACGATACACCATATATATGTGGATATGTTTAGTCCATGTCACGATACACCATATATATATGTGGATATGTTTAGTCCATGTCACGATACACCATATATATATGTGGATATGTTTAGTCCATGTCACGATACACCATATATATATGTGGATATGTTTAGTCCATGTCACGATACACCATATATATGTGGATATGTTTAGTCCATGTCACGATACACCATATATATATGTGGATATGTTTAGTCCATGTCACGATACACCATATATATGTGGATATGTTTAGTCCATGTCACGATACACCATATATATGTGGATATGTTTAGTCCATGTCACGATACACCATATATATATGTGGATATGTTTATTCCATGTCACGATACACCATATATATGTGGATATGTTTAGTCCATGTCACGATACACCATATATATGTGGATATGTTTAGTCCATGTCACGATACACCATATATATGTGGATATGTTTAGGCCATGTCACGATACACCATATATATGTGGATATGTTTAGGCCATGTCACGATACACCATATATATGTGGATATGTTTAGGCCATGTCACGATACACCATATATATGTGGATATGTTTAGTCCATGTCACGATACACCATATATATGTGGATATGTTTAGTCCATGTCACGATACACCATATATATGTGGATATGTTTAGTCCATGTCACGATACACCATATATATGTGGATATAAGGCTGCAGCTAGCGATTATTTTTCTATCGATTAATCTATAGATTATTTTTTCGATTAATCGGTTAATCTATAGATTATTTTTTTCGATTCATCTATAGATTATTTTTCCTTTTACCGATTATTTTTTATTTTATTTTATTTAAAATGAAGATGAAAAAATAAAAGTAGGCCAGTTTTTTCAAAAGGCATGGCTTTTATTTACAAAAAAAAAAAGTATGGCCACTCAGTCAACATTGACAACAACATGACAAAATATTCTGTAACAATGTAAACATTTAAAACTTTTAACATTCAACAAAATTAAAAGTAGCTTATTTGCTTTTTAATGTGCAAATATAAAAGTAAACATCCAGTGCAAATCTTAATCATTTCAAAAGTAAAAGTATTGCTTATTTTGCTTTAAAATGTGCAAAAATAAAGATAAACATCCAATACAAAAAAGTGCAAAACGAAATATTCTGTAACAGTGTAAACATTTCAACAAAAGTGAAAGTATTGCTTATTTGCTAAAATGTGCAAAAATAAAGATAAACATCAATACAAAAAAGTGCCAATCTAAATATTCTGGAGCACTGTAAACATTAAGTATTGCTTTTAAAATGTGCAAAATAAACATCCAGTCCAACACAGTACACAATAACCAATTCTACTCATTCCAGTGAGTGACTAACAGTTGTAATGAAGAAAGGTTAGCATGTCTACTTGCTTTGCTTCTTTTCTTGTTTACAATATTCCCAGCAGCTGAAAATAGGCGCTCAGAAGGGGTCGATGTGGCTGGAACTGAGAGGTAATTAGCCTTCACCTCAAGCCAGGACTGCGAGTGAGCTGAGCTGCAGTTTAAGTTTCTAGAAGGTCAACGGGCTCATAGTGATGTTACTAGTAGTTGACTGGGAGGTGTTTATTATCATTTTGGGAGAGTCCGCTGCCTGATGCTCACCTGCTAAACACCTATCTGCTCCACGCTGAAGCGCTGACTAAATGCGCTCTGAATACGCACTGCTGATTGGCTGATAATGCTTCGTGTGTACCAATCAGATGGTTGTGTGGGTGGGAAAATGCTGCGTGTGTACCAATCAGATGGTTGTGTGGGTGGGACAATGCTGCGTGTGTACCAATCAGATGGTTGTATGGGTGGGACAATGCTGCGTGCTGAGACAGAGGCAGCCGCAGAAGGAGCAAAGCAACTTGTTAAGACTTTAGCAGCTAAAGTTAGCTTTAGCTTAGAAACTCGTTCGGTACACCCCCGTACCGAACCGAAAGCCCCGTACCGAAACGGTTCAATACAAAACACATAACGTTACACCCCTAGCAGATACAAATGACACATTCATGTTTTTGTGTAATGATGACAACGTATGCTAACGCGGACGATTGACTAGTTGATGGTTGATGGTTTTCTTTTCAAATGTTCGTTCATAGCCGTTGTGCTGCTATGATAGACCATTTACGCTCGACACTGTGCATACAACAACATTATTAGGCCGTGTATTGAAATACTCCCACACTTTTGACGACTTTTGGCGTGCGTTTTTCCCCTCGCTCGCACAGTCTGCTTTGCGCTCCGCCATGACGGTAGTGTGACGTAATTATGCGACGCGTCGACGCACAAAAACGGCGTCGACGTATTTACATAACCGATGACGTCGACTATGTCGACGCGTCGTTTCAGCCTTATGTGGATATGTTTAGTCCATGTCACGATACACCATATATATGTGGATATGTTTAGTCCATGTCACGATACACCATATATATGTGGATATGTTTAGTCCATGTCACGATACACCATATATATGTGGATATGTTTAGTCCATGTCACGATACACCATATATATGTGGATATGTTTAGTCCATGTCACGATACACCATATATATGTGGATATGTTTAGTCCATGTCACGATACACCATATATATGTGGATATGTTGCCTTAGCCTTGAATGAACACTTGATGCATATAATTACAGCAGTATGATGATTCTATGTGTCTACATTAAAACATTCTTCTTCATACTGCATTAATATATGCTACTTTTAAACTTTCATGCAGAGAGGGAAACCACAACTAAGTCAATTTAGCAAAAGTGTATTTATTAAACCGTTATTAAGCGGTGGCACAAACATTCATGTCATTTCCAAACAGAAAGTGCAAGATTGTCAGAGACATTTTAAAACAAGCTATTAGTGCACTTTTGTGCATGATGTCACTAAGATGACATATCAAAACAACACTAAATTAAAGTGCACTTTTTGTACAGAACGCCACTACAATAGTTTAAAACAAATAAAGTACACTTTTGTGCATGATGACACACAAGATATTTCAATAAGTGTCAAATAAAAATGAGCTGCATAATAGGAAATCAAATAGTGTATGTCCTTCACTATGTGGTAGGTTCCTGCGGACGTTTTCTCCTTCTGTTGTTGACTATTTGTTTCATACGGTGTTGATGTGGAAATGGTTGCCTCTGCATTTTGTTAGTGTGGCACCGAACGGAGATGTTGACATGCGGAGTTTCAAGCACTCTTCATTCTCTAGCAGGTGACTTTTCAAATAATGCTACAAATTAGCAGTAACACTACTTTTTGTAGCAACGCTTTTGCCGCATACTTGACAAATTACGGTTGTCTGTTCGACATCTTCCCGCTTGAAGCCAAACCACCGCCAGACGATGGACCCCCTGCTGTTTTTCTTGGGAATATATTATTCTTTGTTACCAGATTCGCACCTTCTTTCTCTCGTATTACCACTCGCACCGCTAGCATCACAGCTAACGTTACCCATGCCGCTACCTCTCTGCTCGGCGAGGGCGTGTGACGTTGCACGCGCGACAGTATGTGACGTATGTAAGAAGGTGCGCTTGTTTTATGTCTCAGTGAGAAGGAGAGACAAGGAAGAGTGAGAAGAGCCTGTAGTGTAATGCCCGCAGCTAAAAGCAACTGCGTAAGAACGTATACTCCAATATCATCATATAGTAATTTTCTATATCGCCCAGAGACAAACCCGCGATATATCGAGTATATTCCATATATCGCCCAGCCCTACTATATCCTTCAATAACAACAACTACTAATCATGACAAACTTCATGATAGCCAATAACTACTCCTTTGGGACAAATTATGATCCAGAACCTTGTATTTTTAGCCTGAATCTACGGAAGTTTTAGAAGCTGGATGATAAGCAGATCCAGCAAGTAGCATTTTGCTAAGTGCTGAACAAGGAATACAAACTATGGACATTTTCAAACAAACTGTTTCAACAAATTGTTTCCAAACGGTGCCTGTAACACGACAGTAAAATGGCTGGTCTAACAAAACAGAAGTCAACTTCATGGACCCACTTGCCTGGCTCTCCAATCAGCTGAATAGACTCAATGACTCTACGGTGACGTTTTGGTGGATTTACAAAACTGAAACAATACAAAAAGAAGGTCTCCTCAACACGTACGCGCAGGGAGCGTGTGCACACGTACACAAGTAGCTCCAAGAGAAGCAAATAACAATTTGCAATCGTGTTGTTGTTATGGTAGAATATACATTCAATGATCGCTAACGCTAGCTATCCAAATTGCTATTATAAGATATTTTCCGCTATGTTTGATGGAGTTTGTGTATGCTAACAGCTGATCGACCTGAAACGTATCACTATCATCGATCACGTTCATACAATCGACCGGACCTATGGACAACACAAAGATTATGCACCGTAACGTAACACATTCAACGTGTTTGTGTTCCTCAGACATCCAGCAACTGATGAGTCATTCTGAAGAACTTCCGCCTCAGCTGCAGGGGGTCAGCTCCACTTTGAAGCAGGAGACTTCACAGCCACGTCACATTAAAAAGGAAGAGGAGGAACTCTGGATCACTCAGGAGGAAGCTGATCTCACCAAGCTGCCACTGACTGTTGTCTCTGTGAAGACTGAGGACGATGAAGAGAAACCACAAGTAGACAACATCTTAGCTCCACTATCAGATAGTGAGGCTGAAGACGAGGTTGAAGTAACGTTGAGCAGCGATGCAGACTGTGAAGGTGACATGAGGACTCACGCTGACAAAAAACACGCCGACTGCTCGAAAAAGAAGACGTGTAAAAAAACTTTGAGCTGCATGGTTTGTGGTACAAGATGTACAAAAGAGAGCCGTTTGGCTATACACATGAGAACACACACAGGAGAAAAACCATTTAATTGTTCAGTTTGCAGTAAAAGCTTTTCTCAAAATAGCGGTTTGACTCTACACATGAGAACGCACACAGGAGAAAAACCATGTAATTGCACAGTTTGCGGTAAAAGCTTTTCTCTAAAGAATCCGTTGATTGTACACATGAGAACGCATACAGGGGAAAGACCATTCAATTGCTCTGTTTGTGGTAAAAACTTTTCGCACAACAGCAGTTTGACTGAACACTTGAGAACACACACAGGAGAAAAAGCTTTTCTTTGTTCAGTTTGTGGGAAAAGCTTTTCTCGAAGAAGACAGCTGATTCTACACATGAGAACACACACAGGAGAGAGGCCATTTAATTGTTCAGCTTGCTGTAAAAGCTTTTCTCATAGGTGGAATTTGACCAAACACATGAGAACACACGCAGTCGAAAAGATATTTAATTGCTTAGTTTGTTGCAAAAGCTTTTCTGAAAAGGGTGATTTGACTGACCACATGAAAACACACAAAGGAGAAAGACAATTTAATTGTTCAGTTTGCAGTAAAAGCTTTTCTACAAATGGCAATTTGACACAACACATGAGAACACACACCGGAGAAAAAATATTTAATTGTTCAGTTTGTTGTAAAACCTTTTCTCAAAAGGGCAGTTTGACTTACCACATGAGAACTCACACTGGAGAAAGACCATTTAATTGCTCAGTTTGTAGTGAAAGCTTTTCTTACAAACAGGGTTTGACTCGACACCAAATGAAACACACAGGAGCGAAACCATTCAGTTGTTCAGTTTGTGGCAAAAGCTATACTCGAAGGAGCCGTTTGTCCGGTCACCTAAGAACACATAGTAAGTAGAAAAGATTTAAAAGATAGAAACATTTTGGTGTTCTGTTTGCGGTAAATGTCATTCACACACTCACATTAAAGATTAAAGATTAAAGTACCAATAATTGTCACACACACACTAGATGTGGTGAAATTTGTCCTCTGCATTTGACCCATCCCCTTGGGGAGCAGTGGGCAGCAGCGGCGCCGCGCCCGGGAATCATTTTGGTCATTTAACCCCCAACTCCAACCCTTTGTTGCTGAGTGCCAAGCAGGGAGGTTATGGGTCCCATTTTTATAGTCTTTGGTATGACTCGGCTGGGATTTGAACTCCAACCTACCGATCTCAGGGCGGACACTCTAACCACTAGGCCACTGATGTCTAATCACATGAGAACACACACGGGAGAAAAAAACAGTTACTGTATTTTCCGGACTATAAGTCACAGTTTTTTTCATAGTTTGGCCGGGGGTGCGACTTATACTCAGGAGCGACTTATGTGTGAAATGATTAACACATTACCGTAAAATATCAAATATTATTGATCTCATTCACGTAAGAGACTAGACGTATAAGATTTCATGGGATTTAGCGATTAGGAGTGACAGATTGTTTGGTAAACGTATAGCATGTTCTATATGTTATAGTTATTTGAATGACTCTTACCATAATATGTTACGTTAACATACCAGGCAAGTTCTCAGTTGGTTATTTATGCCTCATATAACGTACACTTATTCAGCCTGTTGTTCACTATTCTTTAGACATTTTAAATTGCCTTTCAAATGTCTATTCTTGGTGTTGGCTTTTATCAAATACATTTCCCCCGAAAATGCGACTTATACTCCAGTGCGACGTATACATGTTTTTTTCCTTCTTTATTAAGCATTTTCGGCCGGTGCGACTTGTACTCCGGAGCGACTTATACTCCGAAAAATACGGTACTTAATTTAAAGCGAAAGCTTTTCTATGGACAAAATTTGACTCAACACAGAATTAAACACTCTGGAGAAAACTCTTTCAGTCGTTGTGTTGGCAGACAAAGACATACCTGATACATGAAACCACACAGTAGAAAAAATGTTTAGTTGCTTAGTTTGTTGGAACATATTCACCCAGAAGACAGATATAGTAAAACACACGAGTACACACGCTAGCAGTTTTTGACTAGAATGCACAGAAAATGGAAAGGCGTGTGTGCTTCTCTCACTTAAAGGCCTACTGAAAGCCACTACTACCGACGCAGTCTGATAGTTTATTTATCAATGATGAAATCTTAACATTGCAACACATGCCAATACGGCCGGGTTAACTTATAAAGTGACATTTTAAATTTCCCGCGACACTTCCGGTTGAAAACGTCTAGATATGATGACGTATGCGCGTGACGTCACAGAGAGAACGGAAGTATTCGGACCCCATTGGATCCAATACAAAAAAGCTCTGTTTTCATCCCAAAATTCCACAGTATTCTGGACATCTGTGTTGGTGAATCTTTTGCAATTTGTTTAATGAACAATGGAAACAGCAAAGAAGAAAGCTGTAGGTGGGATCGGTGTATTAGCGGCGGACTACAGCAACACAACCAGGAGGACTTTGAGATGGATAGCAGACGCGCTAGCCGCCGACCTCACCTTACCTTCCTCCGTCTCCGGGCCGCCGACCGCATCGGTGATCGGGTGAAGTCCTTTGTCTCTTCGTCGATCGCTGGAACGCAGGTGAGCACGGGTGTTGATGAGCAGATGAGGGCTGGCTGGCGTAGGTGGAGAGCTAATGTTTTTAGCATAGCTCTGTGAGGTCCCGTTGCTAAGTTAGCTTCAATGGCGTCGTTAGCAACAGCATTGTTAAGCTTCGCCAGGCTGGAAAGTATTAACCGTGTAGTTACATGTCCATGTTTTAATAGTATTGTTGATCTTCTGTCTATCCTTCCAGTCAGGGGTTTATTTATTTTGTTTCTATCTGCATTTGAGCCCGATGCTATCACGTTAGCTCCGTAGCTAAAGTGTTTCGCCGATGTATTGTCGTGGAGATAACAGTCACTGTGAATGTCCATTTCGCGTTCTCGACTCTCATTTTCAAGAGGATATAGTATCCGAGGTGGTTTAAAATACAAATCCGTGATCCACAATAGAAAAAGGAGAAAGTGTGGAATCCAATGAGCCCTTGTACCTAAGTTACTGTCAGAGCGAAAAAAGATACACCCTGGCGTCCTGCACTCTAACCCTTCACTCTCACTTTCCTCATCCACGAATCTTTCATCCTCGCTCAAATTAATGGGGTAATCGTCGCTTTCTCGGTCCGAATCGCTCTCGCTGCATTGTAAACAATGGGGAAATGTGAGCAGCCCTTCCTCCTGTGACGTCACGCTACTTCCGATACAGGCAAGGCTTTTTTTTATATCAGAGACCAAAAGTTGCGAACTTTATCGTCGTTGTTCTCTACTTAATCCTTTCAGCAAAAATATGGCAATATCGCGAAATGATCAAGTATGACACATAGAATGGATCTGCTATCCCCGTTTAAATAAATAAAAATAATTTCAGTAGGCCTTTAATCACATCAATCATACTCATACCCACGCCCTCTGCAGTTGACTGTTCACGGTGCACTATAGTGGGTCACAAGGGATATGGTGTGGGTGGGCGGTTTGAGAGAGCGTCTGAATCCCTCCTCCACAGTTTCAGTCTGAAGACCATAGGCCTGTTCCTTTTGCTCGCCACCCCTTTGAGACATGACCTGAAGAACAGGGCCAAAATCCCAATCAATCGTCACGTGACACACATTTGCAGTGTTCCCGCCATGAATAACAGTTTTAGTGTGCACGGTTCATACTTAAATAGCCCTAGCTGTACTGGAAATATCTAGCATCTTACAAATATTAACATTGCCACAATATAAGTATTATAGTTTATATTTACAATTGTTCTTGACAGGCAGACGAACGGAGACGGCTGGGTGGGTGTAAGGAACAGTGTAATTTGGCCTGTCGCCACCATCACGTCTCCATCTCATCGCTGCCTGGGGGGGGCAATAGACTACAAACTGTGGTGAAGTAGGCCGGCTTCGTCGCGTGAAGAAGCCTACAATTTTTGGTTGTGTTTTCCGCTCCGTATGCTGAATGGCAATATACGATATATATCTCGATATTTTTTCCGTAAAGTAAAAACAAAACACAAAACAGTCCTAGTGACCTGAGATACTAAGTATGTCATTATTTTGTCTTAGTAAGTCAATATTTACTAAGTCCAATTAATGACTTACTGTAAATAAGCGTTTGCAATAAGCGTTTGAAAAAAAACGCTTATTTATTACATCATTTGGGAAGCCTGTTTTTATTATGTAAATGTTATATTTTTATCAACATGTGATAGCAGGGACCCTGCCATTCAAAACTAGGCTGCTACATTACTAATGATTAATGTAACTATAGCTGAAAAAATAGTACACTAGCAATAGGAGAGACTATTCATCCCTGAACACAATGGAGTTCATGTAGGCTTTATGATGCAGTTACATTATTATATCACCTATCAGAGACAGAAACTCTTTATTTAACATAATGTCCTTTTTTGCTGCTTCAACACAGAAAATGGTAAAGTGAAATAACTTAGTAGTTAACTGTAGGTCAATAATGCTTGTCTTTCTCTCAGACGGACAGGGCTTTGCTGTCCGTAACACTCATACACACACGCACGCATGCATACACCGCAAAATGAGCTAACGTTACGCTAAAAGCTAGTTAGCCTTCACCTCAAGGACTGCGAGCGAGCTGAGCTGCCGCTTATATTTCTAGAAGGTCAACGGGCTCATAGTGATGTTGCTAGTAGTTGACTGGGAGGTGTTTATTATCATTTGGGGAGAGTCCGCTGCATTATGCTTACCCGCTAAACGCCTTTCTGCTAACCCGCACCGTCTCTGCCTGCCTCTGCCGTGAGCACTGACTCCATGCGCTCTGAATACACACTGCTGATTGGCTGTTACCGCTCTGCGTGTAACCAATCAGATGGTTGTGTGTGTGGGACAACAACAAAGCGCTGCGGGAAACCCTGTATATATATATATATATATATATATATATATATATATATATATATATATATATATATATATATATATATATATATATATATATATATGTGTGTGTATTACATGTATTTGTATATATATATACATGTATTTGTATATATGTGTGTGATTATCATTATGCAATGCATTATATTGTACTCAAATACTATAAAATACATAAACAAAAGGGACAAGCGGTAGAAATTGGATGGATGGAATTGTAGTATCATGTAGCAATGACGATTAAAAATGAAACTTTGAAAAACAGGCAAATTTGAGTACCCAAAATAACCACATAATGTGGACAAATAAACATTAATGCAGTAGGAACAAAAGTCATAAATTGCACACAAGACACTTAAAAGTTACAAAGTCTTGTTACTCTAACTTTCCAATAAGGCAATTGTTTATATTCATTGCTTTCTGAAGCTTATGAAGGCTAAAGACACGACAACGTAAGACATGTTCACTGTGTGCAGGGCACTCTACCAGACCGGAAGATATAGTTTCCCATCCTGCACTGATAAGTAAGCTGTGAAGTCCCCCAAGGCAGTATATTGGGGCCTTTACTGTTCCTAATATACATAAATGACATGTCATCAGCATGCGACTGTGAATTGTTCCTGTTTGCGGATGACTCTGCCCTGCTGATATCAGACAAGGACAAGTTTAGTTTAGTTTATTAAGGATCCCCATTAGTCTACACCGCAGTGGAGACTATTCTTCCTGGGGTCCAGGCAAAAAACATCACACAATCACAAAACAAAAGATTAAAATGCAGTACAACATGATCAAATAATAAAATGTTGTAATACAAAAATAGCAACAACAAAGAACCAAAAAAATAATAATAACTTCGAGTTTACATAATATTGTTCACAACAAAGATAAAAAGAGCAATATAAAAATAGATATATATATATATTTTTGCAAAAAAAATAATAAAACAAAGAACCAATGGCCTAAAATATATACATTAGTGTACCAAAGACAAACAATAAGTGACGAAAAAAGTTCCATCCACCATTTTCTACTGCTTGTCCCATAATCAATAAAATAGTCAATAAAACCAGTCATGACATTAGGTACAATCTAGAATAATCTCTTTCCGCAATACTTCTCCTCTTAGTCTATTCTTAAAACCCACTCTGCTGGTGATTGATACCAGATATTGTGGAAGTGGATTCCAGTAAGTGATTGCCCTATACATTACAGTCTTTTTCAAAACATCACTTTTGGGTTTAAGACGGGTGAAAGCACCTCTTAGGGCTAACCTGGTACCATAGTTGTGACTTTCACTAGCAAGCAACAGCTGAGAATACAGATATGAAGGTTTATGGTATGTATAGATTGTTTTTAAAAATAGAATCAAACTACACGCTAGTCTTTCACCAACCCTCATCCATGACAATTCATTATGCATGATCTCAACGCCGGTCCTAAATGAGCAATGGAGAGCTAGTCTGGCAGCTCTGTTTTGGGTAAGCTGGATTGTATTGAGTTCTTGTTTGGATGCATTAGACCAGATTGCTGGGCAGTAGTCAAGATGTGACAATACAAGGGATTGTATAACTTGTTTCGTAGTTGTGTTAGTTAAAAAATCGGCACTTCTTCTTATGATTGAGATGCTTCTGCTCATTTTTGTTACTATGTTATTAATGTGAGTGGCCCAAGATAGTCTTTCATCTATTGTAACTCCCAGCAACCTGGCTTCTTTAACTTGTTCAATATGAACTACGTTCAAAGAAACATTCAATATGCGTTCTTTTCTATGAGCATGTTTTGAGAAAATAACAAGACATTTTGTTTTGGAAATATTAAGTTTCATCTTATTTTCTGTAACCCATTTAGAAATCTGCATAACCTTGTCTTGTAGTATACTGCTCAGGTCTGTGCAATTATCAGCATAAGCATATATTGTTGTGTCATCTGCGTAAATTGCACAGCAACCATTCTTTAAAATACATGACATATCATTTACAAATATTGAGTATAATAAAGGTCCCAGGCAACTTCCCTGGGGAATACCACAATATAATGTTTTAATATTTGAAAGGGTTCCATTGAACATGACACATCGCTGTCTGTTGACTAGGTAGCTTTGCATCCAGTTAATCGCTGAGAGTTTAAAACCATAAGCAGACAGTTTTATAAGTAGTAGTTTGTGGTCAATAATATCAAAAGCAGCACTAAAATCTAATAGCACTGTGCCAACTAATAATTTACCGTCAATTTGTTTTAGCCAGTCATCTGTTAATTGTGTGAGAGCTGTGCATGTTGAATGGCCAGTTTTATATGCATGTTGAAAGTCTGAATTAATGTCATTTATAGAGAAATAATTTTGAATTTGCTTAAATATAATTGTTTCCATTAATTTTCCTAATACTGGTAAAATGCTAATTGGCCTACTATTCGATCCAGTGAATGCTTCTTTCCTATTTTTTGGTAGAGGAGTTACTCTAGCAACCTTCCATATTTGAGGATAGATTCCTTCTTTAAAACTCAAGTTAAAAATATAACATATCGGACTGGCTATTATTCCAGCTGACAATTTTAAAAGTCTACTATCTAGATTATCATGACCACAAGGTTTGTCAGATTTCAACTCAGACAATAGATTTTCAATTTCCAATACATTAGTGACTGAGAATTCAAATTTATATTTTTTGTCCTGCATGATATCATTTTTAATAAGTGACTCAGATAGAATACAATTTACAGGCAGCATGCCATTTCTTATAGTATCAACTTTACTTATGAAATAATTGTTGAAGTAATCAGCAATTTCTTTGGGCTTGGTGATAAAGCCTTCACCTGATTCAATAAATGCTGGTGTTTTTCCCATTTTATCTCTACCCATGATTTGATTGAGAGTACTCCAAAGTTGTTTTCCATCATGTTTAATTTCTTCAATTCTAGATTGGTAGTACACCCTTTTTTTCTGTTTATTTAATTTGGTGACTTTGTTTCTTAAAGAGCGATATGCTAGCCAGTCCTCTGAGCTACCTGAATCTACTGCAACTCTTTTCCGTATATCTCTATCTTTCATCAAGTTTCTCAGGTCAGAGTCAAGCCAAGGGGCTTTGACAGATCTGACGGTGAGCTTCTTGATGGGTGCATGCTTATCACAGACAGAAGAAAATGACTTCATGAATTCATGCAGAGCTGCTTCAGTATGCTTTGACTCAAATACACTGTCCCACTGTATGTTATGTACGTCTTCAATAAAAGGCATTATCACAGAAATGTTTGTAGAGTCTCTTATACATAATTGTAGGTCCAACTTTGGGGACTTTCACTTTTCTTGCTATAGCAATCATGTTATGATCACTAAATCCAATTGGCACAGACACGACCTTTGAGCATTTATCTTCTGAATTAGTAAAAAGATGATCAATGCAAGTTGAAGACAATACACCTGAATTGTTCATATTTATTCTGGTTGGTAGATTTATCATTTGAGTTAGGTTACATACAGTGGCAGTGTCATTAAGCTTTCTTTTCATAGGGCAGTTTTTTGAGAGCCAGTCAATATTTAAGTCTCCTAAGAAATAAATGTCTCTGTCTGTGTCAGAAACATTCTGAAGCATTGCACACATTTTTTCAAGATATGCTGCATCAGAGGAAGGTGGTCTATAGCAGCAGCAGATTAGTAATGGCTTTAGATGTGGCAAGTGAACCTGGATCCAGATTGCTTCTACATCTGTCAAGTCCAGGGGCCGTACTTATCAAGCTTCTTAGAATTACTCCTAAGAAGTCTGCTAAGAGTTGACTTAAGAGTAAATAAATTATTCGCTGAAAGCTGCACTTAAAAGTTAGTTATCAAGCGTCTTACTCACACTTTCAGCGAAGTGTAGGACTGAATCTTAAGTGTCACACTCAGAGCTGAATTACGACATTACTATGTGCCGTAAACG
Organism: Entelurus aequoreus; assembly: GCF_033978785.1. NCBI lineage: Eukaryota > Metazoa > Chordata > Actinopteri > Syngnathiformes > Syngnathidae > Entelurus > Entelurus aequoreus. The sequence continues at coordinate 9,939,998 of NC_084747.1, read as the reverse complement.
CAATTTTAGGTGACGTCATTTCTGTGTCCATAGAAATGACCAATCACGGAAGGGAATCCGTTGTCTAAGAATAAAGAAATATCTTGGAAATATTTAAGTGGACAATGGGAGTGTATATTTTGACAATAAACTACAAAATAATACAAAACAAACTAGTCCCCGCCGGCACTCACGCTACCGCTCCCTCTCTTCTGTCGCCCACACACTCACTGACGTCACTCACCTCACGGCCACACACATACGCTACTGTCATAACATTTTCTTTCAAATTCATTAATTAGGCAACTAATTTGAAACTGGTGTGGGTGGCTCTATATATACTAGCCCACTGCAGACACATGCAGAAATCAACAAGGAATCGAAAAGTATTAAATCTGTGACAAAAATAATATCCGCTCTGTCTAAACGATACCGTTTGATCAGCTGCTCGTCATAAAAAAAAACAACATTGTTCCGTTCCCTGAACGTTCGCGCACGTCTCTCTCGCCTCAGTGCCATCCCCTGCTGGCAACTCCTAACCACTTAAGACACCTCTGAAGGTCTCTTAAATATCGTGGAGAGTAGGAGTGATTCTTAGACTTAAGAACGTTGATAAAAAGCTTTTATTCTTAAGTTTGAGAGTAGGACTAAATTTCGCAAACTCTCAGGACTTCTAAGAAGCTTGATAAGTACGGCCCCAGATCTCCTCTTTGCTTTATTGGAATGTGGTCTTGTACATAAAAGGCTACTCCTCCCCCGTGTTTGTTTCTATCAAGTCTAATTATATTGTAACCTTGTATAAATATTTCAGTATTGTCAATTGAATCATCCAAATGAGTTTCAGAAATTGCTACTATATGTAGATCATTTTCAAACATTATTTTACTCAACTCAATTACCTTGTTTTTCAGACTACAGATGTTCAAGTGGGCAATTTTGAGTCCTTTTTTGGGAAGTTTGATAGACATTTAAAGTTAATAAGGATTTACAGAATAGATGTCAACTCTAAAAACACAAAAAACATATAGATCAGCAAACCACAGACTATGCAAATGTATCCAAATCATTTAAGCTCCTGACCATTAGCACTTGTGCCTGCTCAGGTGCACCATTTAGCTTTATGTAGACTTTGCAGTTGGACGACCATGTTGCTTGTATTTGTCCCTCTTTGCGTAGGTACCGAGCTCTTTTAGCAATATCAGCATTGCTCTTGGTTAAATGTTCATTGAGATAAACATTTGATCCCTTGAGCATCCTACTTTGTTGCAAAAGATTGATTTTGAATTTTCTATTTGCAAACCTCATAATGATGGTTGCCGGTTTGCTTTTATCTTTCTGAGGGAAACGGTGACAAGCTTCTATATTCTCCTTATTTATGCTAATTCCCTTTTCTTGGAGAAACTTCACCACCTGCCGCTCCACTGAGTCCAATTCTTGGTCCCTGGGCACTGATCCCTGGACCTCGGACCTCACTGCAGCAGCAAATGATGCAGGTCGCGTTGGCAGACCATAGTAACAATGACATCGTTCAATCTAGTATATTGTTCTAAATCAGATAATCTACTTTTCAGTTGCACAATCATATTGTCTTTCTCTTCATTTTGCTTCTTCAGTTCCTTAATATCTTTCATCATGCCCATCAAAGTGTCTTGCTTACTTGCCATTGCTTCCATTTGGTGTGCCATAAACTCCACTGATTTCCGTAGCTCCTCATTGGATCTCTTTAGTTCTTCCATGTCTCTTTTGGTGGCCATTGTTAATGATAGCTGCTAGGCCTCTGTTGAAGCCTGGAGCCGGCCTGATGATGGCTGCTGGGCGATGGCTGAAGCCTGGAGCCGGCTTGATGATAGCTGCTGGGCCTCTAGTGAAGCCTGGAGCCGGCCTGATGATGGCTGCTGGGTGATGGCTGAAGCCTTGAGCCGGCCTGATGATAGCTGCTGGGCCTCTGCTGAAGCCTGGAGCCGGCCTGATCTGGTGGAACAGGCTGGAGCTGCTGGAGGCGTAGAAGCTGCTGGTATCCTGGGCCTGGTGGTGTTAGCAGATCTAGATGCTGCTCTCCAGTGCAAATGCATACAACAGCTGGCCTGTCCTGATGGTGCTAGCTGCTGCTGCTGCTACTGAGGCCCTGGCCTGGTTGTGCTGGTAGCTGCTGCTGAGCTACCAGCACAGATTAATAAGAGTCTCAAACAGTAAAAACCATCCAACTCTTTTCTTTGCATATCCACTTAAATTGTCCACTGGGTGGACAATTGGTACTTTGAATAAAAGTTGTATATGTCTAAAATACGAAATTATAGACAAAACTGGTTGAGATCAGCTCAGACCAAACACACACAGCCAGCCAGTGTGTGTTGCAGTCACAGGTGGAGAAAATCCTCAGTGCTGAACTCTGTAGAACCTGCACCTGGCTCGCTGACAACAAGCTATCCATACACTTGGGTAAAACGGAATCCATCCTGTTTGGGTCCCACATCAACCTTAAGAAAGTCCATGACTTCACTATAAAAGTGGGTGACATTGTTATCACCAGGAAAGATGAGGTCACCTACCTACGTTCCATTCTAGAGGCTAACCTTTCCTGTAAACAAATGGCAAAAAGGTCAACCAACGAACAAGATTTCTCAACAGAATCTCCTCTCTGGTCAACTAAAGCACCATGAAGATTCTAGCGGGAACTCTCGTTCAACCCTTTTTCGATTACGCTTGCACCTCCTGGTACCCTAGCACCTCCAAAACCCTCAAATCTAGACTCCAAACCTCCCAGAACAAGCTTGTCAGATTACTTTTAGACCTCCACCCTGGATCACACCTCACTCCTACCCACTTCTCCAAAGAGAGCTGGCTCAGGGTGGAGGACAGAGTAAAACAACTTGCACTGAGCCTAGTCTATAAAATCCGCTACACCTCCCTGATAAATGATAAATGGGTTATACTTGTATAGCGCTTTTCTACCTTCAAGGTACTCAAAGCGCTTTGACAGTATTTCCACATTCACCCATTCACACACTGATGGCGGGAGCTGCCATGCAAGGCGCTAACCAGCAGCCATCAGGAGCAAGGGTGAAGTGTCTTGCCCAAGGACACAACGGACGTGACTAGGATGGTAGAAGGTGGGGATTGAACCCCAGTAACCAGCAACCTTCCGATTGCTGGCACGGCCACTCTACCAACTTCGCCGCGCCGTCCCCGAAGTACATGTCAAACTACTTACTTAATGTAAATGACCGCCATAACCACAACACCAGGGGGAGCTCCACTAACCACGTTAAACCCAGATTCCAAACTAACAAAGGTCTTAACTCATTCTCCTTCTATGCCACATCAATATGGAATGCACTCCCAACAGGTGTAAAAGAAAGGGCATCTCTATCCTCCTTCAAAACCGCACTAAAAGAACACCTGCAGGCAGCTACAACCCTTGACTAACACCCTCCCCCCTCCACCTCCCACCTCCCCGGATTGTAAATAATCAAATGTAAATAATCAAATGTATATACTTGTTCTTATGCTTTCTGAGCTCACTGTGTTCACTACTTGCTGTACATATCCTACCAAGTCAGACCTACACTGTTTCAATGTCCATTGCTCTTATGATACAAGTGTTGATGACTGAAGTATGCTGATAGCAACCCAACCCCCCCAACCCCCCGCATCCCACCCCCCGGATTGTAAATAATGTAAATAATTCAATGTATATACTCTGAGGATTAAATTGTGTGATGACTGTATTATGATGATAGTATATATATGTACCATGAATTGATTAACGTGGACCCCGACTTAAACAAGTTGAAAAACTTATTGGGGTGTTACCATTTAGTGGTCAATTGTACGGAATATGTACTGTACTGTGCAATCTACTAATAAAAGTCTCAATCAATCAATCAAAAGCAATGCAGCTGTGATATTTAAGATATACGCTGGCTGCGTGGTGACGTCAACACGCACTAGTGGACAATGTTACGCCTGATGTATGAGACAGGTGCATGTGAGCGATGTTGATTATTAATGTGTTGTCCTGAAGTCAATTGTTAATATTATTTACATAATTACTTGACAATACTTTTGTATAAGTGACTGCAATGTTTTAATTTGGAGCTAAAGTTGTTTTTATTTATTGTATGCTATAATCGGGAAACAGCAGTTAGATGATGTCACTTCCGCTAAATTACTTCCTGTTGGTTGCCTTCCGGTATTCGTTCGAAAGCAAGTCGTGCATGTTGCGGTCTTCTGTAGTCATTTATGTTGCCATCCTACACAAAGTGGCGAAGAAGCAATGCCATAAGTTGTCTTTAACAAGTTAGCAACACGTCAGACATGTTAAGAAAGTGTAATAGTGCCGATATGTTGAATACAATTGCCGAATTAGATACAATGTGTGGAGGTTCAAAGTCACTCAGGCAGACGGGAGTCTCCCTCTGCTGGACATTTTGGGACATTACAGTTACATTTTGTATGTCATCATAGTAGACAAATATGTGCAGAGGCAAAAGGTCTGTTTGTGTCTCTTTGTTATTTTCACTTTTTCACCATCTTGTCTATGAAGAAAATGTCAAAAGTAAATGGTCAAGCTTACAACGACGTTCTCTTCATTGACTCCGGTTTGGCTTGGTGTCTTTTTTTGATTGATTGAGACTTTTATTAGTAGATTGCACAGTACAGTACATATTCCGTACAATTGACCACTAAATGGTAACACCCCAATAAGTTTTTCAACTTGTTTAAGTCGGGGTCCCACGTTAATCAATTCATGATACAGATATATACTATCAGCATAATACAGTCATCACACAAGATAATCATCAGAGTATATACATTGAATTATTTACATTATTTACAATCCGGGGTGTGGGATGTGGAGGGGGGGGGGGCGGGGGGTGTAGGTTTGGTTGATATCAACACTTCAGTCATCAACAATTGCATCATCAGAGAAATGGACATTGGAACAGTGTAGGACTGACTTGGTAGGATATGTACAGCAAGTAGTGGACATAGTGAGAGAGATCAGAAAGCATAAGAACAAGTATCTACATTTGATTATTTACAGTCCGGGGAGGTAGGATGTGGAAGGGAGGGTGTAAGTTTAGGGTTGAAGTTGCCTGGAGGTGTTCTTTTAGTGCGGTTTTGAAGGAGGATAGAGATGCCCTTTCTTTTATACCTGTTGGGAGTGCATTCCATATTGATGTGGCATAGAAGGAGAATGAGTTAAGACCTTTGTTAGTTCGGAATCTGGGTTTAACGTGGTTAGTGGAGCTCCCCCTGGTGTTGTGGTTATGGCGGTCATTTACGTTAAGGAAGTAGTTTGACATGTACTTCGGTATCAGGGAGGTGTAGCGGATTTTATAGACTAGGCTCAGTGCAAGTTGTTTTACTCTGTCCTCCACCCTGAGCCAGCCCACTTTGGAGAAGTGGGTAGGAGTGAGGTGGGATCTGGGGTGGAGGTCTAGAAGTAATCTGACTAGCTTGTTCTGGGATGTTTGGAGTCTAGATTTGAGGGTTTTGGAGGTGCTAGGGTTACCAGGAGGTGCATGCGCAATCGAAAAAGGGTTGAACGAGAGTTCCCGCCAGATCTTCAAGGTGCTTTTGTTGACCAGAGAGGAGATTCTATCGAGAAATCTAGTTCCTTGGTTGACCTTTTTGATTACCTTGGTTGCCATTTTATCACAGGAAAGATTAGCCCCTAGATGGAACCTAGGTAGGTGACCTCATCTTTCCTGGTGATAACAATGTCACCCACTTTAATAGTGAAGTCGTTGACTTTCTTAAGGTTGATGTGGGACCCACATAGGATGGATTCCGTTTTAACCCAAGTGTATGGATAGTTTATTGTCAGCGAGCCAGGTGCAAGTTCTACAGAGTTCAGCACTGAGGATTTTCTCACCTGTGACTTGTCCTTGTCTGATACCAGCAGGGCAGAGTCATCCGCAAACAGGAACAATTCACAGTCGCATGCTGATGACATGTCGTTTATGTATATTAGGAACAGTAAAGCCCCAATATACTGCCCTTGGGGGACTCCACAGATTACTGAGAGAGGGGGGGGGGGGGGGGGGGGGGGCACGGTGCCTCCCTTCCAAGTAATATTGCATCCAGCTCCATGAGGTTTTGTCAAATCCGATTGCTCTGTCTTTTTTTGATTGATTGAAACTTTTATTAGTAGATTGCACAGTACAGTACATATTCCGTACAATTGACCCACTAAATGGTAACACCCCAATAAGTTTTTCAACTTGTTTAAGTCTGGGTCCACGTTAATCAATTCATGGTCGAGTCGGCGTTTCTACACGTCTGACGAGAACACTAAAATGAATGCATCCACATCCATCCAACCGTCTCAATATTGAACCAGCAACAACAAACACCGAATGCTGGACGACAGCAAAGACTTACAGCGTGTGGAGCAAAGACGACGTCCACAAAGCACATCCGTACATGACATGACAATCAACAATGTCCACACAAAGAAGGATAGCGTACGCACAACTTAAATAGTCTTGATTGCTAACACAAAGAAGGTGCGGGCAATGGGTGAGGGCGGACCTACGTCACTTCCGCCTACCAATCCCCTAGCAACCGGGAATTCGTTGAAAACAAAGCAGCTCACAGCGAACACAGCATTGACAGAAAAAGCATTTAACGAGCGTTGTGGCTTGGAAGTCGGCGTTAAATCCTTCATTTACGCATTTTTACTTATTCGCATATCGTGTGAAAAAATGAAAATGTATTATTTGCGTCAGACTCGTCTCTGAACTTTAAAGCTTCTCAGGCTTAGCTTAGCTTGCTAGTTAGCTTAGCCTGCGCGCTACTAAGAAAGAGACGCGGAAGTTATCAACAAAAAGATCAAGTGTTAGTGTATAAAATATTGAGAGATTTGAGGGCTACATGTATTGAATGGCAACATGAAAATTATAGAGTTTATTGGTTTTTAAAAACCCAACTGTTAAGTGCAAATTTAAACGAAACAGGTTTTCGAAAATAGCTAGCTAGGCTATAGACTATATAGTATATTACTTACTTAACTTAATCCTCTTCTTCCCGGATGGGAAATAAGGCTTCGACGACTCGATCGCCATTCATCTCGCTGCTGTGCTCGTCTCTGTGCCTCGCCCCATGTAAGCTTCATCTCTTTCAGCTCCCCTTCAACTGTTCTTCGCCAGGTGTTCTTTGGCCGCCCTGGCTTACGTTTTCCGGTGGTGTCCATCTTAACGCTGCCTTTGGTATCCTCTCGTTGTCCGGTTTTCGAAAATAGCTAGCTAGGCTATAGACTATATAGTATATACCGCATGTTATTTTTGTACAACAACAACTTCAGCTGTCGAACGTTATAAGGTACAAATTCAACAAGTACAACATTAGCACGGACGGTATAGCCAAGTTGTGGTTAAGAAGGTGGATTTTTGTTCCTTATATTTACCAGAAACAAAGTGATCCGAACACACGACCCGGGACTTTGGGGGACTCCAGTGAGAACCGTCCTCGTTTTCCCGGTGTAAAGCTGCGAGCCATTTGTCTCGTCTCTGTGGGCTTTTATCACGCTTTGGCAGAACAAAATACGACCTTTGTTTTCCCTGTTTCCAGTTGTGGTTAGCACAACCAAAAACAACACCGTTTTTCGGCATTTTGGAGGCAGAATGACGGGTTTAACCAGCGTAGGTCGACAGGTTAAAGAGTAATGGCAACGGTTTGTTTTCAACGCCAGTCTGGTTGCTATGGCTCGAAGAACCCGTATGTAGCTCAGTTGCCCGGATGTCGGCCCTCACCCATAGCACTCAAAGGAAGGCGTGAAGCTGCTACAGGAGAACACCAACAAAACAGGAAAAGTCACCAAAATAACAGCGCAAGACAGGAACTAAAGCACGGCACACAGGAAACAACAACAAACTCAAAATAAGGCACGACAACCTGGTGGAGTTTCATTTTGTAACCTTTTCTGCTGGTGGTGTGCCTCCGGATTTTTTTTAATGAAAAAAACGTGCCTTGGCTCAAAAAAGGTTGAAAAACACTGGTCTAGAAAACAGGCAGAATGAAGAAACATTAAATAAGTGTCAAATTCATGTCTAGAAAGCAGACAGAATAAACAAAAAGAACAGAATAAGAGGACGAGAGCAGGAGCGGAAGTGGCCGACCTTTGGCGCATGCGCAAATGGATCGAGCAGCTCAAAGACTGTGGTGGCGACCAAGATGGCGGATCGAAAGGCTGCGGCTTTGTGAGAAAGTTTAGCATTTGCGATCCAACAGCGATAAAAATGGTCAAATATTCGTAGCCCTGCGAAACGAAAGTCGAGTTTGAAGCGATGGAGTGTTATCTAAAGTGAAGATTGAAGACGTGATAGAAGATGGACGACTACTGCTATGCTAAGATGGCGACGTCCGCTAAAAGAGAACATGAAAGAGAATCAGCGCCACCAACTTCCAGCAAATCACCAACGGAGATAAAGACGAAAGATGAAGGTGAGTGACTTGACGTTTTGTCATTTGAAAGCTATTTGAATTTCAAGGCCTTTGAAGTCGAAACTTGTTGAAGAATGTAAAGAAAGAGCCGCCATGATTGTTAGCTTGAAGAAGGCAGTGGAGTTCACATCAGAGGAGATGAAAGAATGCAAAAGTCAAATGAAGAAAGTGGAAGAGCAAAACAAGCGCTTGTGTAAAGAAAATAATGATGTGAAAGAAGAGATGTTGGGGAAGAGTAAGAGATGTGAAGAGAAGACTGGACCACATGTCTACATCAACGTGCAGAGGATTGGAGGTCATAAAGAATAATAATAATAATAATAATGGATTAGATTTTATATGGCGCTTTTCTATTATTAGATACTCAAAGCGCTCACAGAGAAGTGGGAACCCATCATTCATTCACACCTGGTGGTGGTAAGCTACATTTGTAGCCACAGCTGCCCTGGGGCAGACTGACTGAAGCGAGACCACCACCTATCATTCATTCACCAGTGTGAAGGGGGAAGTGTCTTGCTCAAGGACACAACGGACGTGACTAGGATGGTAGAAGGTGGTGAAGAAGGAGCTGAGCCGGAAGGCAAAGCTCTCAATTTACCGGTCGATCTACGTTCCCATCCTCACCTATGGTCATGAGCTTTGGGTTATGACCGAAAGGACAAGATCACGGGTACAAGCGGCCCAAATGAGTTTCCTCCGCCGGGTGGCGGGTCTCTCCCTTAGAGATAGGGTGAGAAGCTCTGCCATCCGTGAGGAGCTCAAAGTAAAGCCACATTGAGAGGAACCGGATGAGGTGGTTCGGGCATCTGGTCAGGATGCCACCCCAACGCCTCCCTAGGGAGGTGTTTCGGGCACGTCCGACCAGTAGGAGGCCACGGGGAAGACCCAGGACACGTTGGGAAGACTATGTCTCCCGGCTGACTCTAGGGATCCCCCGGGAGGAGCTGGACGAAGTGGCTGGGGAGAGGAAAGTCAGGGCTTCCCTGCTTAGGCTGCTGCCCCCGCGACCCGACCTCGGATAAGCAGAAGAAGATGGATGTATGGGTGGGTTTAAAAAACAACACTTTACTTAGATTACAAAAAAAAGCCAGCATCTCATTATAAATTTCATCAAAAAATTAATTCTTCAGACATGGACACTTTTTGTCAATAACTTAGGACTAATTACAGTAGTACGTCCTGTTTTAATACAAAGCCCAAAAGCAGTGAAGTTGGCACGTTGTGTAAATGGTAAATAAAAAGAGAATACAATGATTTGCAAATCCTTTTCAACTTATATTCAATTGAATAGACTGCAAAGACAAGATATTTAATGTTCACACCGAGAAACTTATTTTTTTTTTTGGCAAATAATCATTAACTTAGAATTTAATGGCAGCAACACACTGCAAAAAAATTGTCACTGGGGCATTTTCACCACTGTGTTACATGGCCTTTCCTTTTAACAACACTCTGTAAAGGTTTGGGAACTGAAGAGACACATTTTTGAAGTGGAATTCTTTCCCATTCTTGCTTGATGTACAGCTTAAGTTGTTCAACAGTCCGGGGGTCTCCATTGTGGTATTTTAGGCTACATAATGCACCACACATTTTCAACAGGAGACAGGTCTGGACTACAGGCAGGCCAGTCTAGTACCCACACTCTTTTACTATGAAGCCACGTTGATGTAACACGTGGCTTGGCATTGTCTTGCTGAAATAAGCAGGGGCGTCCATGATAACGTTGCCTGCATGGCGACATTTGTTGCTCCAAAACCTGTATGTACCTTTTAGCATTAAAGGTGCCTTCCCAGATGTGTAAGTTACCCATGTCTTGGGCACTAATACACCCCCATACCATCACACATGCTGGCTTTTACACTTTGCACCTTAAACAATCCAGATGGTTCTTTTCACACCACGTCCAGAGTTTCCAAAAACAATTTGAAATATGAACTTGTCAGACCACAGAACACTTTTCCACTTTGAATCAGTCCATCTTAGATGAGCTCGGGCCCAGCAAAGCCGGCGGCGTTTCTGGGTGTTGTTGATAAATGGCTTTTGCTTTGCATAGTAGACGTGCCAACTTCACTGGTTTTGGGTTTTGTATAATCAACGTTGTATCAATGTCTTGTGCCTGCTGGGCTGTGTGGTGGCTTTTTATTGCTACCATGCACATTTCCGCACATTAGCATCATTTTTTCGATTTAAGCATCGAAAGGTACTTACTAGTTTAGCAGGAACAGAGCCAAGGCGGCATTGGTCGAAAATTCCTCCTCATCTTTGAGCTCATGCCAGTGAGCAATGTTGATCCTTGACTGTCCTTTTTTCCGGGTAGCCTCCCTTTTTCTTATTTTTTGTCTCCTCGGACAAAACTTTCTGTTTCGTCGGTGGTTTTGCAGCTTCTGTCATGATAGCAGTAATTGTACGCCCTCAGGCCATGACAGAGCTTTCATTCAACAAGTTGTAAGTCCATGTCCCAAAAGTTATGAAAATATTGAATAAAGACTAAGAAGTTACCTAGTGCTGTTTTAAATGAAAACCGTTTTTTTAGAAATGAAAACAAATTTAAGTAATATATTATATATAGTCTATATAGTCTTGTCAGGTTCAAACACTGATGACGTCTATTAAACAAGACAAGAAGCAAGGAATTAAACAGAGTCAGAATTCAATTTAGCTCAATTGAGGAGAAACGTGTAGGCACTGTACCCTTGTTTAGTGTCATCCCACGCTCTGACGAAAGATTGTACGCCTCCTCTTTTATTTGGACTTTCCCTGATTACACGGCAACATCTGTTTCTAAGGGAGGGGGGTCGTAAACAGCCATCGCCTTTGGTTACCAAAGCAGTTCAAAGAAAAGGTTGTAAAACAGTTCGGGGGTGTACTGAGTACCAGAAAGCTTTTCTTTCAAGTGAACATTTACTAAACAACACTTTCAAATGGTAAATCGTTATTTTTTATTGTTTACATCAGTGCTTCTCATCAGTGGTTTGGCAAACGGCAAGCGATGACTCAAGATTGTGGAGTTTTTTGTTTTTTTTTCCAACTCAAATAGTGTAGCTTATATTTAACAAAAATACGAACCCCAAAAGCAGTGAAGTTGTCACGTTGTGTAAATGGTAAATAAAAAGAGAATACAACAAATCCTTTTCAACTTATATTCAATTGAATAGACTGCAAAGACAAGATATTTAACGTTTGAACTGGTAAATGTTGTTATTTTTTTCACAAGTATTAGCTCACTTGGAATTTGATGCCTGCCACATGTTTTAAAAAAAAACGGCACAAGTGGCAAAAAAGACTGAGAAAGTTGAGGAATGCTCATCAAACACTTATTTGGAACATCCCACAGGTGAGCAGGCTAATTGGGAACAGGTGGGTGCCATGATTGGGTGCTGCCAGAAAAATTGTATGTAAATGATCAAAAAAATTTCCATTCTCTAAGTTCCCAATGAACAGACAAGAGGTTGTCTTTGTTGCACCAAGCCAAAGGCTTGGAAAATTCCATTGGGTACGGTGGGAGGAGACGGGAGGGGGGTTATCTATTGTCATCCAAGACCTGCCCAAGCTCAATCCAGGACTAGCCCAAGCCCGAGGCATCTTTTTCTTTTGTGTTAATTGACCCAAAAACAAGAGCTGTTTACATACCTCCCATTCCTTTAGAAACAGATGTTGTTATGTCAACAGGGAATATTCAAATAAAAGAGGAGACGTGAACCTTTTCCGTCAGAGCGTGATGACACTGTACAAGGGTACAGATGTACACGTTTCTCCTCAATTGAGCCAAATTTAATTCTGTCTGTTTATTTCCTTGCTTCTTGTCTTGTTTAATAGATGTCATCTGTGTTTGAACCTGACAGGTGTAAAAGCAGCTTCCATGAAATGCTCAGTCATTCACAAACAAGGATGGGGGGAGAGTCACCACTTTGTCAACAAATGCGTGAGCAAATTGTCCCAACAGTTTAAGAACAACATTTCTCAACCAGCTATTGCAAGGAATTTAGAGATTTCACCATCTACGATCCGTAATATCATCAAAAGGTTCCGAGAATCTGGTGAATCACAAATCACATATGCGGCAAGGCCGTGACCTTCGATCCCTCAGGCGGTACTGCATCAAAAAGCGACATCAGTGTGTAAAGGATATCACCACATGGGCTCAGGAACACTTCAGAAAAACACTGTCAGAAACTACAGTTTGTGGCTACATCTGTAAGTGCAAGTTAAACTCTACTATGCAAAGCCATTTATCAACAACACCCAGAAATGCTTCGCTGGGCTCGAGCTAATCTAAGATGGACTGATGCAAAGTGGAAAAGTGTTCTGTGGTCTGACGAGTCCACATTTCATATTGTTTTTGGAAACTGTGCACGTCGTGTCCTCCAGACCAAAGAGGAAAAGAACCATCCGGACTGTTGTAGGCGCAAAGTGTAAAAGCCAGCATGTGTGATGGTATGAGGGTGTATTAGTGCCCAAGACATGGGTAACTTACACATCTGTGAAGGCACCATTAATGCTGAAAGGTACATACAGCAGTGTTTCCCATAAACTGCCAAGATACCTGTGGCAGTGGGGGCGTGGCTATGGGCTTGGTCACCATGACATCATCGATCAATTTGCATAATTTACTACAATGATATGATTTTCTCTAAAAAGGCTAAAAAAATGTGTACTTACTAATTAATAATAACAGTCTTGTTTTAAACTTCCATCCATCCATCCATCCATTTTACAATATAATTACAACACTTTATGTACATATTTATATACAGATTTGAACAATAAGTTATTCACTGAAATATATTTATTAATTGTGGTTCTTACAAAAAATATATCTTATAAAATATAAAAGCTAAAATGTCTCTTAAAGCTCTGCCCCTTTAAAGGCCTACTGAAACCCACTACTACCGACCACGCAGTCTGATAGTTTATATATCAATGATGAAATCTTAACATTATAACACATGCCAATACGGCCGGGTTAACTTATAAAGTGACATTTTAAATTTGCCGCTAAACTTCCGGTTCGAAACGCCTCTGAGGATGACGTATGCGTGTGACGTAGCCCGGCGAACACGGGTATGCCTTCCACATTGAAGCCGATACGAAAAAGCTCTGTTTTCATTTCATAATTCCACAGTATTCTGGACATCTGTGTTCGTGAATCTGTTTCAATCATGTTCATTGCATTATGGAGAAGGAAGCCGAGCAAGCAAAGAAGAAAGTTGTCGGTGCGAAATGGACGTATTTTTCGAACGTAGTCAGCCACAACAGTACACAGCCGGCGCTTCTTTGTTTACATTCCCGAAAGATGCAGTCAAGATGGAAGAACTCGGATAACAGAGACTCTAACCAGGAGGACTTTTGATTTGGATACACAGACGCCTGTAGAGAACTGGGACAACACAGACTCTTACCAGGATTACTTTGATTTGGATGACAAAGACGCAGACGTGCTACTGTGAGTATGCAGCTTTGGCTTTTTTTTGCGTATGTACGTAACTTTTTTAAAATATATAAGCTTTATGAACCTTGGGTTAGCTGAACGGTCTTTTGGGCTGAGTGATTGTGTGTGTTGATCATGTGTTTGAATTATATTGGCGTGTTCTATGGAGCTAGGAGCTAGCAGAGGAGCTAGGAGCTAGCATAACACGTACCGTACCGTACGTGCGCGTCACGTACGTAACTTTTTAAAAATATATAAGCTTTATGAACCTTGGGTTAGGTGAACGGTCTTTTGGGCTGAGTGATTGTGTGTGTTGATCAGGTGTTTGAATTGTATTGGCGTGTTCTATGGAGCTAGGAGCTAGCAGAGGAGCTAGGAGCTAGCATAACAAACACGCAGGTGTTATTATGCAGGATTAATTTGTGGCATATTAAATATAAGCCTGGTTGTGTTGTGGCTAATAGAGTATATATATGTCTTGTGTTTATTTACTGTTGTAGTCATTCCCAGCTGAATATCAGGTACCGTGAGTATGCAGCCTTGGCTGCTAAACATTCGATAACTTGACCGTATGTGCGCGTCACGTACGTAACTTTTTAAAAATATATAAGCTTTATGAACCTTGGGTTAGGTAAACGGTCTTTTGGGCTGAGTGATTGTGTGTGTTGATCAGGTGTTTGAATTGTATTGGCGTGTTCTATGGAGCTAGGAGCTAGCAGAGGAGCTAGGAGCTAGCATAACAAACACGCAGGTGTTTTTATGCAGGATTAATTTGTGGCATATTAAATATAAGCCTGGTTGTGTTGTGGCTAATAGAGTATATATATGTCTTGTGTTTATTTACTGTTGTAGTCATTCCCAGCTGAATATCAGGTCACCCCCGGCTCTCACAGCATCTTCCCTATCTGAATAGCTTCAACTCCCCACTAGTCCTTCACTTGCACTTTACTCATCCACAAATCTTTCATCCTCGCTCAAATTAATGGGGAAATTGTCGCTTTCTCGGTCCGAATCTCTCTCACTTCATGCGGCCATCATTGTAAACAATAGGGAACTTTGCGTATATGTTCAACTGACTACGTCACGCTACTTCCGGTAGGTGCAAGCCTTTTTTTTATCAGATACCAAAAGTTGCAATCTTTATCGTCGTTGTTCTATACTAAATCCTTTCAGCAAAAATATGGCAATATCGCGAAATGATCAAGTATGACACATAGAATAGATCTGCTATCCCCGTTTAAATAAAAAAAATTCATTTCAGTAGGCCTTTAATTAGTGCATACTAAATAATTTAACTTTAGCCTACTACTACAACCATATTATTTACCAGCAACATAAAGTGAAACAGAGGCAGAGGTGTCCTGCCACAGTCAGTAACAAATAAACAGAAAACAGTAGTGGTCAAATACAAATAAGGCAACAAGAGAAGTATCTTACACTTCTCTTTTGTAAAGTAAATGTGAACAGCCTATATGGGCATCTACATCAACTATATGATTTGCCTGAGAAGCTGGACAGGACAAAAAAAAATAAAAAATAATAATTTGTGGCGGACGTAATAAATAAATGAATGTGTGGGAAACACTGATACAGGTTTTGTTGAACAACTTAAGCCGTACATCAAGCAAGAATGGGAAAGAATTCCACCTGAAAAGCTTCAAAAATGTGTCTCCTCAGTTCCCAAATGTTTACTGAGTGTTGTTAAAAGGAAAGGCCATGTAACACAGTGGTATAAATGCCCCTGTGACAACTTTTTTGCAATGTGTTGCTGCCATTAAATTTTGATTTAATGATTATTTGCAAAAAAAAAATGATGTTACTCAGTTGAAACATTAAATATCTTGTCTTTGCAGTCTATTCAATTGAATATAAGTTGAAAATGATTTGTTGTATTCTCTTTTTATTTACCATTTACACAACGTAACAACTTCACTGCTTTTGGGTTTTGTACAAGAAATATGAATTGCACCTTGTATAGAATCATTTTCAAACAACTGAAGACCTTCCGCTGGAAGGCAAAACATGAATAAAATACTCCCCTAAACAAAAATGTAACACTGCATATTGCATACAACTAAATAATAAAGCACAGTTTTAGTAAGTAGCTAACACAAAGTGTATGTGCACCACATATTTAGCGACTGTTTTAGTGATCGTTCCCCATCGTGTTTCTCTCTTATCATCCATGATACTTTCATAGTAAATGATTCCACCGCAATAAGCTGCTTTTTAGTCAGTTTCTTTGTTACGGTTTTGTTTGCCTTGTAAAGAGTTGCATTTCCCCCACTGGGCTGGATGCTTCTGTTTCTTTTTTTTAAATTTATTTTTTTCCAAAAAATACATGAAAATGTAAAAACAATACCACTGTTATTTTTACGATAAATTCTGGCAAAAAAAAAAGAAGTCAAATCGATATCACTGTTATTTTTCAAGTAAAAAATTGAAAAATGTAAAAAACGATACCACTGTTATTTGTACGGTAAAATTCTGGCAAAAAAAAAAATCAAGAATATATAAACAATACCTCAGTTGTTTTTTACTGTAAAATTCTGGCAACAAAAAAAAATACATTAAAATGTAAAAACAATACCACTGTTATTTTTACAATAAATTCTAGCAAAAAAAAAAGTCAAATCGATATCTGTTATTTTTCTTTTTTTTTTCTTTTTTTTATTGATATCCAGCATCAGACATTCCTATCCATTACATCATATTCACATAAATCATATCTATTGTCTGCCCTAAATGTCCAAATATTTTTGTTTATATCCCACCCATACCACCCACCTCCCCCCCCCAAGGATGCTTCTGTTTCAGATGCTGGAATAAGTTTGTTGTGCTTTTGTCTTTTTTAACCAAACTGCAGCGTGCAGTCTTTTGTTCCACGCATGTTGCCACAAATCATAACCACTGACAACACTTTTCTTTCTTTCTCAGGAAATTGCACGGCCCATTAATCACTTTTTATTTGGTTATAATGTTTTTATGACCGTGGGAAGCCAAAATAGAAATCCACTTCGATCATTTGTTCCTCGCAAAATTTCACCTGTCCTGAGTCTAGGCCATGTCATGTAAACACTGATCCATCATTCTGGAAAGGCACTAAAGGAGTGGCCATGAAACACTACACACACATGCAGTACTTTGAAGACAGTGTGTGAAATGATTTAAAGGATCAATATGTCATGGATCATGTCTGAACTAAAGTATTTTTATGTCGTTTTTGTCCTGCAGACGTCCAGCAACTGATTGGTCATACGGAAGAAATTTTCCCTGAGCCGCAAGGTGAAGGCTCCACTTTGAAGCAAGAGCATCCAAGGTCCCCCCACATTAAAGAGGAAGAGGAGGAATTTGGGATAACTCAAGAAGCTGATCTCACCAAGTTGTCATTGACTGTTGTCTCTGTGAAGACTGAAGATGATGAAGAGAAACCACAAGTGAAAAATCTCTTAGCTCCACTGTCAGATAGTGAGGCTGAAGACGAGGTTGAAGTAACTTTGAGCAGCGATACAGACTGTGAAGGTGATATGAGGACTCACACTGACAACAAACAGTCCGATTGCTCCAAAAAAAAGAGCGGTACAAAATGTTTCAGTTGCTCAGTTTGTGCTAAAAGCTTTACACTAAAGAACACTTTGACAGTACACATGAGAACGCACACAGGAGAAAAGCCTTTCGAGTGTTCAGTTTGCGGTAAAACATTTTCTCAAAAGATCAATTTGACAGCACACATGAGATCACACACAGGAGAAAAACCATTTAATTGTTCAGAGTGCGATAGAAATTTTGCTTACAATACCCATTTAACAAACCACATGAGAACACACACTGGAGAAAAACCTTTCATGTGTTCAGTTTGTGGTAAAAGATTTTCTCGCAAGAGTGAATTGGCAAT
The DNA here is from genome assembly GCF_033978785.1 of Entelurus aequoreus. Taxonomy (NCBI): domain Eukaryota; kingdom Metazoa; phylum Chordata; class Actinopteri; order Syngnathiformes; family Syngnathidae; genus Entelurus; species Entelurus aequoreus. Next base: position 9,922,245 of record NC_084747.1, on the reverse strand, counting down.
ACACATCCGAACACACACTGAAGAGAAACCATTCAATTGTTCAGTTTGCTCTAAAAGCTTCTCCCAAAAACCAATTTTGACTGAACACATGAGAATACACACAGGGGAAAAACCATACAAATGTTCAGTTTGTGGTAAAAACTTCACTCAAAAACAAACTTTGACAACACACATGAGAACACACACAGGAGAAAAACCATACATATGTTCAGTGTGTGGTAAAAACTTCTCTCAAAAACAAACTTTGACTACACACGTGAGAGCACACACAGGAGAAAACCCATTTAATTGTTCAATTTGTGGTAAAGCATTTTATCGTGAACTCAATTTGACTAGACACATGAGAACACACACAGGAGAAAAACCATTTAAATGTACAGTTTGTGGTAAAAATATATCTCAAAAGGCTAATTTGGCAGCACACATGAGAACACACACAGGAGAGAGGCCATTTAAATGTTTAGTTTGTGGTCAACATTTTTCCCAAAATATCCATTTGACTGTGCACATGAGAACGCACACAGGAGAAAAACCATTCATGTGTTTAGTTTGTGGTAAAAGATGTTCTCGTAAGAGTGATTTGACAACACACATGAGAACACACACAGGAGAGAAACCATTTGATTGTTCGGTTTGTGGTCAAAACTTTGCCCGAAAACTATATTTGACTACACACATGAGAACACACACAGGAGCAAAAACATATACATGTTCAGTTTGTGGGAGAGGTTTTTCACGCAAGGAAAATTTGACTGGACACATGAGAACACACACTGGAGAAAAACCCTTTAAATGTTCAGTTTGTGGGGGAAACTTTTCTCTCAAGACTCATCTCACAGGACACATGAGAACACACACTGGAGAAAAAAGCCTTTAATTGTTCAGTCTGTGGGAAAAGCTTTTTTTCCAGGTGATGTATGAGGTGACACAATGGAAACACACAATAGAAAAAAACATGTTCCACACGTTTTTTGTTTGATTGAAACTTTTATTAGTAGATTGCACAGTACAGTACATATTCCGTACAATTGACCACTAAATGGTAACACCCGAGTAAGTTTTTCAAGTTGTTTAAGTCGGGGTCCACGTAAATCAATTCATGGTTCGTGGCGTCAGAAAGATGCCAGACAATAAAAAACATGTTCCATATGTGGCGTCAGAAAGATGCCAGACAATAACATATATGTTAAGATACAAAAACATACACCCGTTTGTGTTCAAAGCTGCACTAAAAAGAGCAAATTGTTTGATCGCAGGAGAAAAACCCTTTAGTTTCAGAGTTCGTACAATAGCTTTTTCTGAAAAAATAGGCACAACATGTATGGTGTTTCAGCATGTGTCGAATTAAATTTGTTAGTGCTAAAATCTTTACATCAAACTAAACATTCAAGCAATTCTTTATACAGTCGGCATTTTAATGTGTTAACTTAGTTGTCTTCTGAGTTCATCTGTAACAGAAAAAAAAGCATTAAATGTTTTTTTCCCTCCTGTGAGTTCGACTGATGCTAAGAACAGCAGCTACACAGCTTGGATTGGTTCAGAACAACATGGATGGGGTTTCTCTCACCTTCCTTTTGGATTACGGAAGTGTTGTGTTCGTGTTGTGTCAATCTTGTGTAATAGTGTTGTAGTTACAAAGTATCCCTTATGTTCAACAACATTTACTTCTGTTTTATTACAGAAATAAAAACTCATGTGACACAAACATAAGCGTAGTAAACATGTAGTGTGTCAGAATAATTGTCACAAAACTTTGTGTTTCCATGCTTTCCCGGCGAGAAGACAAAAGCTGTCTTTGATCTTACCAAGCAAAAGGCTTGTAAAACTCCACTGTGGGAAGCGACATGAAGGTGTCGGTTTCTTTTAACTATTGTAATCCACAGGAAGATCTAGTCTTGACCCGAGATCTACAAAGCGGAGAGGAAGCAGGACCTGACGCAAGCTCCAGGCATCTTTTCTTTGAACTGTTTTGTGACAGAGGGCAACGGCTGTTTACGACCCCCTCTCCCCTTAGAAACGACTGTTGCCATGTAATCAGGGAAAGTCCAAATAAAAGAGGAGGCGCGCAATCCTTTTGTCAGAGCGTGGTGGAAGACTGTACAATAGTACAGCCCAGACGTTTATCCTCATTGAGCTAAATTGAATCCTGTCTCTGTTTAATTCCTTGCTTCTTGTCTGTTTAATAGATGTTATCGGTGTTTGAACCTGACATAGTGTCCTCTTTTTGTATTATTTGTCTCAGGCCCCGATAATGTTTGATATACAAATAAAGTTATCATGATCCGTGGTCCAGCTCATGTTTTGTTTAGTTATGTTCTGTTAGTTTTGGACTCCATAGTTCCTGTTTAGTGCACCCTTGTTTGTTTTAGTTTCCATGATGACTCATTAGTTTCACCTGCCTCATGTGTTTGGGACACGCACATGTTCTAATCAGGAGATTACTATTTAAGCCTGTCGTTGTCAGTTAGTCGGGCTGGCGACATTCTGTCACGACGGGTTTTTTTTCGCTGCTTACTGCAAGATTTGTTCTCCCGGGATGCAATCAAACTATACCGGACAAGGCTTGAAGGTAGGAACATTTTTAATTATGACTCTCAAAAAGGTACAAACAAAAAGCGCTCAAGGCGAAGGCACAACTTAACGCAGGAAACAAAAGCTAAGATTTAGCATAAACTGTGAACATGAAACAAAAAACTCGCTAACTGTGGCATGAATAAACAAAATTTACTTGGCATAGCATGAAGCAAATAATCGCATGAAAACAAGCATGAATCTGTGGCATGAAACGATCAGTATGAACAAAGCATGGAACAATCAATGTCGCCAGCCCGACTAACTGACAACGACAGGCTTAAATAATAATCTCCTGATTAGAACAGGTGCGTGTCCCGAACACATGAGGCAGGTGAAACTAATGAGTCGTCATGGAAACTAAAACAAACAAGGGTGCACAAAAACAGGAACAATGGAGTCCAAAACTAACAGAACATAACTAAACAAAACATGATCGGGACCACGGAGCATGACAAAAGTTGCCTAAAAGAGAAATGGCTTGGCAATTTAAGGCCACTGAGCACATAATTCGGGTTTCTGTACACACCTGTATGGTTTCAAAATAAATGATATATCCTTCCATGACTCCAGGTCTGAGAAAAACAGGGGTGTCACTAGGTTTTAAGAACAGTGGGGGGCCGAGCCCCCAGGAGATTCACAGGTTACGAGCGTAAAGATCTTTTCGCTCACAACTTTTTGGCTCTGTATAAAAATGACACAACAAACTATTGAATAAATCCAAATGGCTGAAACGGGAACCGGAAGAAAACTTGAGTTCATCTTTGGTCAGCGCGAGACGGCCCAAATTCATGAGGACGGTGGAACTTGGCAACTTGCCAACAGGGAAACGTTGCACAGATGATAGCAGTCGAAATTTTGCAGAGTTGACCTGAAAACAGAGGAGGTTCTGGTGGAAATAAGTTGGGAGCACTTGGTTCATTAATTACAGGGGACTGTTAGCTATTAGCTCTTAGCTGTAACTAATTGTTACTTCCAGCTGTTGTAAAATCGTACTTTCTTGAGAAACTTCCATATGTCGATCTTGTAGGTTACACTGCAAAAACTCGTTCAGCACTATAGTTCATTAAACTTAATTTTTTTAATTGGTTTTTGTATGCAAATTAAGTTGATTCGTTTTTTATGACTATTCAAAAGGGCCCTATTATGCAAAACCAACTATTTTCTTTACCTATTGGTCCCTGCTTATGTGTAGTTGGGATTGAGTCCTGAACATTTGAAATCAAACTGTGGAGGCATTGCAGATGTCAGGCTCGTTACTGACAGTTTGGTTTTGTTTCGGTTGTCCTCTGTGTCTGTGTTTATTTCCTGTCAGCGCTCTTATTTTGGTTCCATTTCCTGCATTTGTCCCTCAGCGCTCGTTTCCCCTCACCTGTCCCTGATTGGCAGCCTGGTACACCTGGTTGCAGTTGCCAATCAGGCTGCTATTTATGCCTGCCTCGCCCTCCGGTCAGGGCTCGATGATTGCATACTGTATCCTGTCGCCTGTTTCCTGTTATCCTGTTTCCTGTTGCCTGCTTCCTGTTGCCTGGTTCCTGTTGTCCCTGCATGTGCACTTACCAGTTGCACTATTTGTTTTTCGACATTAAAGTCATGTTTTCCCGCCCTACGCCTGCCATCTCTGCATCTTGGGGTTCAAGACCGACAGCGGTCCCTGACAGCAGAGATATTTATAAAACAAACTTGCCTTCCTTCTTACTTCCTCCCAAGCGGTCCGTTTGGAATTTTGTTCCAGTGTGACGTTTTGTTCAAGCGGATTATCCATATATGGCAGTGGTCCCCAACCACCGGGCCGCGGCCCAGTACCGGTCCGTGGATCGATTGGTACCGGGCCGCACAAGAAATAAATAAAACAATTAATTTTTTTTATTTTTTATTAAATGAACATAAAAAACACAAGATACACTTACAATTAGTGCACCAACCCAAAAAAACCTCCCTCCCCCATTCACACTCATTCGCACAGAAGGGTTGTTTCTTTCTGTTATTAATATTTCTGGTTCCTACATTATATATCAATATAGATCAATACAGTCTGCAGGGATACAGTCCGTAAGCACACATGATTGTATTTTTTTATGACAAAACAAAAAAACCCAACATATACTAGAGCTGGGGTCGGCAACCCGCGGCTCCGGAGCCGCATGCGGCTCCTTGACCACTCTGATGCGGCTCAGCTACATACATGCCGACCCCCCCGATTTTCCCAGGAGGTTTATGGATCTCAGTGTCTCTCCTAGATTACTCCCAGGGAAAAAATAATCCTATTTACACTCTAATTACTAAATAAAGGGCGTGCCCTAATTGCACTGCAGTAATTGTCCTCTATAGCATTTACATACAGCGTGCCAGTCCAGCCACATGTTGCATGTTGTTATTACTTGCACACACAGGAGACAGCAAAGCATACTTACTCATCAGCCACACAGCTTACACTGACGGTAGCCGTATCAAACAACTTTAACATTGTTACGTTACAAATATGCGCCACACTGTGAACCCACACCAAAAAAGAATGAAAAACACATTTCTGGAGAACATCCCACCGTAACACAACATAAACATAACACAACCATTACCCAGAATCCCATGCAGCCCTAACTCTCCGTGCGTTGGTTGAGCGGAAGAGTTAGGGCTGTATGGGATTCTGGGTATTGGTACCGTCAGTGTAAGATGTGTGGCTGCTGAGCTAGTACGCCTTGCTGTCACTTACGTGAGCAAGCTGAAACTGCATTCTACATGTGGTCGAGCAGGTACACTTTTAGGGCAGACTGTAGAGGGCGCCAAATGCAGTGTCATCACGCTCTGATATTCGGGAGTCTCCCGGGAAAAATGAGAGGGTTGGTAAGTATGACACTATCAAGCGCCATTCATTCAAAACTCGCGGGCTGCACTAACATCAAATTTCCACATTAAAATGCGTGCCGGTGCGTGTGTCGGAGACCCCTGGTTAACATAGCACAAAGCATTTAAGCTTTTTATGCGGTGTTTTTCATTTTAAATTTTTTTTTGTGGCTCCCATTACTTTCTTTAATTTGTGAAACTTGCCAAAATGGCTCTTTGAGTGGTAAAGGTTGCCGACCCCTGTACTAGAGTAATAAAGTAAACAATAACATAGTGCTCCTTTAGTATAATAAATATTGGATTTTCCTGGGGGAAAAAAGCGCTATTTTTCACATTTTGGCCACACCAGCATCACACTTGTACCAAAAGCTGACACAACAAGTGACATGTTTTATTGTAATAATCAAACTACAGCAGACATTTGCATTTTATGATTTTTTTAACATAAGTGATTTGGCCCACTGACAAAAAAATTGGAAAAAAAATCGTGAGCTGCATGTTAAATGTCTGAGTGGGGGAATTTGAGACCTGTACCCCTTTCAGAGAACACATTTGGCGATGTGTGCCGTAGCACAAGCATGGGCTACAGTGTACAACCTTTTGTCTGTCAAAAATATCATTTATGTAATCTTGAAACCACATTTCATGAGAATGAGATAGTTTTAAGTGTTATTTTTTTAATCTATAGTCATGTTTAAAGCAGCTAGTAATTTCCCATGTAGCGTGTCTTCTCGTGACCTCCTTGCTTTTATCTTATGTCCGCTAGTAAACTCTTTGTTTTGGAATTAGACTTCGACAAACTTTAATGATCCACGAGGGAAATTGTTCCACACAGCAGCTCAGTTACAAAGGATGGAAAGGATAAGGACAGAAAGGATAATGCACACAAGGGCACAAAAAGAGGGTGAAAACAAAAGGTATGAAATAGACTAAAAATGTACCGTAGTAGCAATATAAAATACAACATATATATAATATTTACATATTATATATACAGTATATAATATATACTGATATGTTATATTATTTATATTATATTATTATATAATATATCAATTACCATGTACAATATTACGGTAGATGTAACAGCTGAAGCAAAAAAAGAAAAGAAAAGGGCAGCATCAAATAGCGAGTAGATCCAGCACAAAATAGACATAATAAACAAAGAGAGGTAGCTAACATAGAAGCGGCCTGGTAATAGACAGATATCCTCTATTGCTGTATGGCGAGTGATTATACAGCTGAATGGAGTGCGGAATGAAGGAGTTGTCTTAAGGGCTCCTGTTTGTCGGCTCACTTAGCTGTTTTGGCCAGTTCCTTATCTGTTTTGAAGAAGCACCTACGCTCCTTTCTGGGCGAGAGGGGCTGTTTTTGCTCTTTTTGTTTGGATTTAGACCTCTTCTTGCTGATGCTACTGTCGCTTTGTAAGGGCTGGTCTCCTGAGGCCTCAGTAAAACGTGCTATTGTGCCATTCTGTGTCTGTGGTCCTTTTTACTCAACATATATGTCATCTAAAAGAACTTGGGATTTACCAGTGTGTTTTATTCCCTGAGGGGAAGACTGGTCGCGCGCATCAATATCCATGAATTAACATTCATTATTGGCAACACTAAATGGGCCCTCGCAATTACAGTGACGTGTGGCGTTGGAGTTGTCCGACTGTTTTTGTGACAGTGAACGCATCACCGGCTGAGCCGGCGCAAATGAAAGATGTTTGGCGCAAATGAAAGATCGGCTGCCTATAGTTTGTTTGTTTTGGTGCATTTAGTGGTGAGGCCGGTTTTACTAGATATTAGCTTTGTTGCTAATGTTGTTTTGGTGTGGTTACGGCCGACAGTTGTCAGTTTTGCTCAGTAAAATGATTGTTGACCGCCTCTACAATATCCGTTATTAGCACTTCTGATTCGTTTTTGTAACCTGTCACTCACATAGTTAAGATGGCTTTATTTTGAAAAATCTGACGTACGGTTGTTTTTTTGTTGTTGTTTTTTTACATTTTAAGGAGGTTTTGTGTGAAAGAGGCAACACAGATCTATAGACCTTGAGGCCGCAGTGTCACGTAAAATAGTAACTGGGACTTTTACGTTGCTATCAGACGGCGAGACAGCACTCTTCATAATAGAAAGTCAATAAATAGTCAGATCCGCAAACTCACTCTTAAAATAACGTGGCCCTGAAGGGGCCTTTATCAGCACTACTGGTTTTGGTTTGGTCCTCTTCGACATCATTTGATCTGGCCCGCAAACTAAATGTTTAATTATATGTTTCAATAAAGTACTAGTAGATTTTTTTTCATTTTGACAGAAAAAATATATGTACTGCTTGAAATTGCATGCCTTTTAAACGTTATTAATATCCAATATTGCAACAAATATTACAGTATATTATCATACTTTCCAAACATGTTTTTGTCTAAATAAAAATAAACGAAAATACTTTACAGCAAACTACCCATCAAAAGAATAAAAATGACAATAAATGTTATGTTGTTCTTTACAGTAAATGGGAAAAAAACTACTACTGTTTTTTTTTAGTTAAAATTATGTTGTCTGAGCTGCCAGTTAACTGTGAAATCTACGGTTGTTATTTTTAACGGTGTATTACTGTAAATGGAAAGAAGGAACATTTGTTTTTACGGTTTGAAAAACTGGCAGCTGAGTTGCCGGAATAAAAAAATAACTTGTACTGTTTTTTCCATGAACAATATAATGTTGTAAAAACCAATGTCAATTCAACACAAACATTCTGGCAACTAAGCTGCCAGCTTTTTCCACAAAAAAAAAAAAAAAAAAAAAAGTTGTGAATGTAAAGTTTTTACTGTAAAATGGACAGTTGACTTAAAACTATTTATATAATTAATAATATAAGAAGCATTTGTAGAAATGTTAACAGATGTAACAGAAATTAATAAATTAGAGATGGTTTGACAAAAACAGACGAGCTTTGAACCTCAGTAAAATAATTAAAATAATGCAATTCGGTAATAGTAGAAGAGAAAGTAGAAACAATACAAATACACTGAATAAACATTACCGGGAAGAAATAAAGAACATTTCTGGGGTCTAATAATAAATGATAAAGTGAACTGATAGTGTCATATAAAATATACGTGGCAACAAACATGTCAAGCATAATATGTTGTGGACCAAAAATCACTTCTCCACCATGTTTGAGTTATTGTGCAGAAATATGCGGAAATAAGTACAAAAGTGCACGTATTCACTTAGCATATTACACAACAGAAAGATGACTTACAACAATACTTCATGAGTGATTACAAATACATTGGAGGCAGACACCACAGTTGACATACTTTACACAAAAGTCACAAGATTGTCAGTCCAAAGCTAAATAACATTTTGGCAAATTGAGGCTAAGAAGTCATTTTTTTGGTCGTTGTGTGTATTTTTTTTATTTTACTGTGCCGTCGGACCGCGAAGTTATATGTTGACAAAATAAAAGCATGTTTTATTGGGAGTTTAGGATTGATTGATTGACTGAAACTTGTATTAGTAGATTGCACAGTACAGTACATATTCCGTACAATTGACCACTAAATGGTAACACCCCAATAAGTTTTTCAACTTCTTTAAGTTTAAATCAATTCATGGTAGTTGGAGTATGTTTAGAACTATATATAGATGTTTTATTTTTGGTTTATTTCGTCAGGAAAATGAAGTCAACACGAAATGCATGCATCCAGGCTGAGCCACACACGTCCTTGGTAGCAGTAATGGCGCCTGTTTACTCTCTTTCGACACGACTCTGACTGTGCACAAACTACAGTGACCCCTGCTGGCACAATTAAGGCACTGTCTACACAACCAATAGGCTTAGTGTTGAACGCACCAAAAAAATCGAAAAGTAATAGTTATTCCCTCCACATTTGATAAAAAATAATGATTTGATTTGATTTGTTGAATAAAGGGATTTAAAATATTTTAAATGACTGCCTGCTAATTAAGCAAGATAGAAAAATAAAAACATCTGTGACCTAATTTTTTAAATTGTTCATAGAAAACTACAATAAATAAAATAAAAATAAAAAGTTCAGTCGATGAAAGTTTGTAACAATGAAAAAATATCAAGAATAGAACCATTTTAACAATTCAACATATCAGAATCAGAATAATAATAGATTTAATTTGTAAAAAGCAGTTTACATTGAGCAAACAACCTCAAAGTGCTACAGTGTATTAAAAAAAAAAAAAAAAAAAAAAAGAATACAAATAAATAAAAATAAAAAGTAGAGGACAAATTCCACCACACTTAGTGTGTGTGTGTGTGTGTGTGTGTGTGTGTGTGTGTGTGTGTGTGTGTGTGTGTGTGTGTGTGTGTGTGTGTGTGTGTGTGTGTGTGTGTGTGTGTGTGTGTGTGTGTGTGTGTGTGTGTGTGTGTGTGTGTGTTTGTGTGTGTGTGTGTGTGTGTGTGTGTGTGTGTGACAATCTTCGGTACTTTAACTTTAACTTAATAAACTCATTTGAACGATGTTGATGGATAAAAGTTGTTTTACGTATTTTAAAGTGGAGTGTTCGACTATTTCATGTTATCAGTAAATACTTCTTGCAAAACGGTTGTATAAAATAAGAATTAGTAAGATGCCTTTATTGTGAAAATAAAAATAAAACGGCTTTTAAATGGCTGATTTTTGGCGCATGCGCAAACAGATCGAGCAGGTCAAAATACTTTGCAGGCGACCAAGATGGCGGACTGAATGTGCTGTGGCTCGCTGAAGAAGTTCCACATATACGGTCTCACACTTTTTTACATTCACAAAGATTCGTTGTTTCTAAAGTCTGCACGTTGAGTTTGGAGCGATGGAGTGTTACGTGAAGTGAAGATTGAAGACGTGATAGAAGATGGACGACTACTGCTATGCTAAGATGGCGACGTCCGCTAAAAGAGAACATGAAAGAGAATCAGCGCCACCAACTTCCAGCAAATCACCAACGGAGATAAAGACGAAAGATGAAGGTGAGTCAGTTGACGTTTCTAATAACGTCATTTTGCAGACTGAAAAAGGTGTGGATGAGAAATGAGCCGACCTTGTTGAAGAATGTAAAGCAAGAGCCGCCATGATTGTTAGCTTGAAGAAGGCAGTGGAGTTCACATCAGAGGAGATGAAAGAATGCAAAAGTCAAATCAAAGAACAAAATATATTTTGCACCAATCAATTATAGGCTCCGCCCAAATGCGCAACCCCCCCCCAAACCGCAACCCAGAATGAGACAAGGGGTAGAAAATGGATTTTCTACCGCTTGTCCCTTTCGGGGTGGTGGTGGTGGTGGTGGTGGGGGGGGGGGTAGCTTGAGTCTATCTCAGCTGCATTCGGGGGAATGAATTGACCGTGGCGGTGCGCCACATTCAGTTCCATCAAAGGGAGACCCTGACCTATGTTCTAGGCAGACCCTCTTTTTATTTAATCTTTTCATACATAGCAGGGCTCAGGTTTTTGCGATTCAATTCTTGCCATGTTTTATTTATGTGCAATGTGACTTGCAAACTGTTCCAAGCTTTCATAGAATGGTTAATATGTAAATGACTTACAAACCCCGTTTCCATATGAGTTGGGAAATTGTGTTAGATGTAAATATAAACGGAATACATGTCTTGGGCACTAATACACCCCCATACCATCACACATGCTGGCTTTTACACTTTGCGTCGATCACAGTCTGGATGGTTCGCTTCCCCTTTGGTCCGGATGACACGATGTCGAATATTTCCAAAAACAATTTGAAATGTGGACTCGTCAGACCACAGAACACTTTTCCACTTTGCATGAGTCCATCTTAGATGATCTCGGGCCCAGAGAAGCCGGCTGCGTTTCTGGGTGTTGTTGATAAATGGCTTTGGCTTTGCATAGTAGAGCTTTAACTTGCACTTACAGATGTAGCGACCAACTGTATTTAGTGACAGGGGTTTTCTGAAGTGTTCCTGATATCCTTTAGAGATTGATGTCGGTTTTTGATACAGTGCCGTCTGAGGGATCGAAGGTCACGGTCATTCAATGTTGGTTTCCGGCCATGCTGCTTACGTGGAGTGATTTCTCCAGATTCTCTGAACCTTTTGATGATATTATGGACCGTAGATGTTGAAATCCCTAAATTTCTTGCAATTGCACTTTGAGAAACGTTGTTCTTAAACTGTTTGACTATTTGCTCACGCAGTTGTGGACAAAGTGGTGTACCTCGCCCCATCCTTTCTTGTGAAAGACTGAGCATTTTTTGGGAAGCTGTTTTTATACACAATCATGGCACCCACCTGTTCCCAATTAGCCTGCACACCTGTTTGATGTTCCAAATAAGTGTTTGATGAGCATTCCTCAACTTTATCAGTATTTATTGCCACCTTTCCCAACTTCTTTGTCACGTGTTGCTGGCATCAAATTATAAAGTTAATGATTATTTGCACAAAAAAAAAAATCTTATGAGTTTGAACATCAAATATGTTGTCTTTGTAGCATATTCAACTGAATATGGGTTGAAAATGATTTGAAAATCATTGTATTCCGTTTATATTTACATCTAACACAATTTCCCAACTCATATGGAAACAGGGTTTGTAGAATGTTCATTGACAATGTATTTAATGCCACCAATCTTGTCCATCAGTGTGTGAATGTGTGTGTGTGAATGGGTGAATGTGGAAAATAGTGTCAAAGCGCTTTGAGTTCCTTGAAAAAAAAGGTAGAAAAGCGCTATACAAGTACGACCCATTTACCATTTACCATCTCTACTACAGGCTATAAATTCTTGAGACAATTCTTAAGTTTTTTTTTATGACAATCTGACAGCCCTAAAAGTCTACCAGCATTTTCAACTTATCAAGATGTTTTCAGATATGTATAGTTGTGTTACAACTGTTATAAAGCCCTCCATTGTGGTCAACATGTGGTGGTTTTAATTGCATATATATGCAAATTAGATATCAGAACAGAAGGAACACCATAACAATTAGGTCATTGTGCGAGCCGGAGCCATGACAATTTTGCGGATTGTTTTCTCAAAACGTATATAATGTACATCTGGACCAGATATGTTCTAAAGATATGCTTGTGATAAATACATTTCACAAAATATCCATACACATTGACATACTGTTTTTTGTTATGGATATGTTTTATTGATTTTCATGATTCGTCGTTTGTCGGCGGCCACTCGAACGAGTATGACGATCCTCCTGGTAGGGGTGTATCCCTTCATGGAGGATGCCTGTGCGTGACTTTGTTTTACGTGGGGAGACTGGTGCACAGACAGTCACCACACGATCCTTGACAGAATCGGGTCAGGGTCCAGTGGCATGGAGTCCAAGACGACTGGGTACCCTTTTCTGCTGCAGCCTTCTTCCGCCGTCGCAGCCGTTATGGTAGTTCGTAAAACTACAGTCTTCCGCCTGCTCCGCCGTTGAGGTCTTCACCGTATCCCTGGCTAGGGGACAGTCAGGTACTAGGCCTTTGCCAAGGGCCTCCTGGAGTAACAGTAGTAAAGGGGTTAACCTCCTAGTGCCCCAAGACCCCATAGAGGAGCCTCCACTGCCGGATGCACTTTAACATCATGCCCAGGACACAATATTTCATGATTACAAACATAAAGCAAATAAACAGTGAATAATTATGCATTGTGCATGGCAAAAATCAAGTAGAAAAATATATAAATTATATGTACTGTATATATGTGCGTGGGCACATATATGTATATATAATTAGCGCAGTGATTACAAAAAATACATTGTAGGCGTCCTTCACATAAAAGTTCAATTTTTATATACACTACCTTTTAAAAGTTTGGGGTCACATTGAAATGTCCTTATTTTTGAAGGAAAAGCACTGTACTTTTCAATGAAGATAACTTTAAACTAGTCTTAACTTTAAAGAAATACACTCTATACATTGCTAATGTGGTAAATGACTATTCTAGCTGCAAATGTCTGGTTTTTGGTGCAATATCTACATAGGTGTATAGAGGCCCATTTCCAGCAACTATCACTCCAGTGTTCTAATGGTACAATGTGTTTGCTCATTGGCTCAGAAGGCTAATTGATGATTAGAAAACCCTTGTGCAATCATGTTCACACATCTGAAAACACTTTAGCTCGTTACAGAAGCTACAAAACTGACCTTCCTTTGAGCAGATTGAGTTTCTGGAGCATCACATTTGTGGGGTCAATTAAACGCTCAAAATGGCCAGAAAAAGAGAACTTTCATCTGAAACTCGACAGTCTATTCTTGTTCTTAGAAATGAAGGCTATTCCACAAAATTGTTTGGGTGACCCCAAACTTTTGAACGGTAGTGTAAATGACATTAGTAAAGTTACAAAAAACGTTGCATTATTCGCAGACGATACAACGGTTTTGTTCAGGAGAGAACACAAAGAAGCTAACAGAAATAATAACAGAAGAAATAAATGAACTCAAGAGATGGTTTGACAAAATCAGACTATCCTTAGACGTCAGTAAAACAATAATGTAGAAGAGAACTGTAGAAGTTGCTTCCTAGCAGTTCCACTGTACACACAGTGGAATCACCAAAAATGATTCCCGGGCGCAGCACCGCTGCTGCCCACTGCTCCCCTCACTTCCCAGGGGGTGAACAAGGGGATGGGTCAAATGCAGAGGACAAATTTCACCACACTTAGTGTGTGTGTGACAATCATTGGTACTTTAACTTTAACACGTCACCGAAGCCAGGCGTGCAGTTTTTATCAAAGTTTTAATGCTTAACAATGAATCAAAATGTATTTTCAGAAGTCCCTGACTTTTCAGTCTCTCCCAGTCCTTCTGCCCTCCCCCGCTCTCGGCCGCATACTGTTAAAGACAACAGATGGTTAGATTAACACGTACCACCTGTGAAATCTAATCACCTGTCAGCTGTGTCTCGCCGTCAGCACATGCCCCATCCCCATCCGATGGTGCTCGTCCTCAGCACCATAGACGGAGGCGGTGACCTTTGCTCCTGCAGGCGCGCTGGCCACACCTCCCCCACAAGAACGTTCAACACAAAAAAATAGATGGAGTACACAATGAAAGAGGAGATGAAATCACATTTCTGGGTGTAGTAATTAATGATAAAATGAACGGGAAATCTTACATAAAAGTACACAACATAAAGTGGCACAAAATACATAGATAATGAATAAAGCTAAATATGTATTGGACTAAAAAAATCAAGTCCTATTCTCTACTGTTCGCTAGCGTTACCGTATCTGAGTTATTGTGTATAAATATGGGGAGATAACTAAAAAAGCAGACTTCAGTTACTAACCGTGTTACAAAAAAGATCAGTTAGAATAATGTTGAATGTAGAGAACATTCAAACCCTTTATTTATTCAATCAAAAATATTGAAATTCCACTGTGAAGTCAAAATGCAAAATGCTAAAATGATGCACCTCGCAAACTATGACCTGTTAGGATCGTACAACAATTGTTCTCAACATAAGAGGAGAGAAAAAAAGACTTAAAACATTTGTATTTGTATGCTGGGGCGGTATAGCTCGGTTGGTAGAGCGGCCGTGCCAGCAACTTGAGGGTTGCAGGTTTGATCCCCGCTTCCGCCATCCTAGTCACTGCCGTTGTGTCCTTGGGCAAGACACTTTACCCACCTGCTCCCAGTGCCACCCACACTGCTTTAAATGTAACTTACTGTAGATATTGGCTTTCACAATGTAAAGCTCTTTGAGTCACTTGAGAAAAAGCGCTATATAAATGTAATTCACTTCACTTGTATGCACGTACAACAACATTTTATTATATCAGTATGTGGAGTTAAATGGATTAGATAAAGACATCCATGTACTAATATGATCTAGTTTAGTAAACTGTTCTAAAGCTAAGTGTTTACAAAGTACAAAGAAGAAGAACCATGATAAACATTTTGAACTCATTGATCATCTTTTTCATCTCACTCTATGAAATACAAACTCACTTCACTATTTTTTTCATTTATTTAATTTTATTATTTATGGAGGATGTTGTAAAAAAAAAAAAAATTGTGAACAAAAGTGTACAGGTGATCAAACAAAACTAAACATTGTACAGGAAGACAGAACAGGAGCGCTGATGGGTCACCACTTACGGCGCCCTGTCAAAGGTCAGACACATGTAGACGCCGGGGGTGGATGAGTTCAAAAAATAAATAAGTCGATCACAGACTGGGCCTGTAGGGCAGTGTTTTTCAACCTTTTTTGAGCCAAGGCACATTTTTTGCATTTAAAAATTCCGGAGGCACACCACCAGCAGAAATCATTAAAAAACGAAACTCAGTTGACAGTAAAAAGTCGTTTTTGCAGTTGTTGGATATGACTTTAAAGCATAACCAAGCATGCATCACTATAGCTCTTGTCTCAAAGTAGGTGTACTGTCACCACCTGTCACATCACACCCTGACTTATTTGAACTTTTTTGCTGTTTTCCTGTGTGTAGTAATTTAGTTCTTGTCTTGGGCTCCTATTTTATTTTTTTGGTATTTTCCTGTAGCAGTTTCATGTCTTCCTTTTGAGTGATATTTCCTGCATCTACTTTAAGTTCAAGTTAAAGTACCAATGATTGTCACACACACACTAGGTGTGGTGAAAGTTGTCCTCTGCATTCGACCCATCCCCTTGTTCACCCCCTGGGAGGTGAGGGGAGCAGTGGGCAGCAGCGGTGCCGCACCCGGGAATCATTTTTGGTGATTTAACCCCCAATTCCAACCCTTGATGCTGAGTGCCAAGCAGGGAGGTAATGGGTCCCATTTTTATAGTCTTTGGTATGACTCGGCCGGGTTTTGAACTCACAACCTACAGATCTCAGGGCGGACACTCTAACCACTAGGCCACTGAGTAGGTTTGTTTTAGCAATCAAGGATATTTCAGTTGTTTTTATCCTTCTTTGTGGGGACATTGTTGATTGTCATGTCATGTTCGGATGTACATTGTGGACGCCGTCTTTGCTCCACAGTAAGTCTTTGCTGTCGTCCAGCATTCTGTTTTTGTTTACTTTGTAGCCAGTTCAGTTTTAGTTTTGTTCTGCATAGCCTTCCCTAATCTTCAATGCCTTTTCTTAGGGGCACTCACCTTTTGTTTATCTTTGGTTTAAGCATTAGACACCTTTTTACCTGCACGCTGCCTCCCGCTGTTTCCGACATCTACAAAGCAAATAGCTACCGGCTGCCACCTACTGATATGGAAGAGTATTACACGGTTACTCTGCCGAGCTCTAGACAGCACAGACACTCAACAACAACACATCATTTGCAGACTATAATTACTGCTTTGCAAAAAATATTTTTTAACCCAAATAGGTGAAACTAGATAATCTCCCACGGCACACCAGACTGTATCCACAGCACAGTGGTTGAAAAACACTGCTCTGGGGGCACAGACTGGGGCTGAGGAAAAAAATTGATACCCGATAAGCACATATGCACACGTTAACTCAGAAACCACAAGACTTGCAACAGGAAGGGGAGAGGGCAGGCATCCGGCCCGAAGTTGCCAGCCACTAGGGGTGCTGCTCTGTTTTCTGTCATACTACGTGGGGTGAGGGGGGTGGGGATGGGGATATGTGTGCATATATAGCCATGGTACATGGTGTCTGTTAAGTCAGGTTCAAACACAGATGACATCTATTAAACAGACAAGAAGCAAGGAATCATGCAGAGACAGAGTTCAATTTAGCTCATGAGGAGAACGCATGGAGCTGCACACTTAGTCACAGTCTCGCCCTACGCTGTAAGGTTCAGCTCCCGCGTCCCTCTATTTATTCAGGAGTTCCACAGTCAACATCACTGAGGCCGCCTCTTAAAGGAGTGGTCATATATATTATGCAAAGCAGGTCCAGGACGCACAATACGTGATGGAATGTGCTGGGGCCTTGTGATTTCGCCTTGTCTCTGCTTTGTCTGCATGCTGTCGTCTTATCTGCGTTGAGGTCTTTGAAGTCCTTGGCTGTTAGCGGCATTGTGATTTCGCCTTGTCTCTGCTTCGTCTGCGTGCTGTCGTCTTATCTTCGTTGAGGTCCTTGAAGTCCTTGGCTGTTAGTGGGCTAAAACAAAGATAACATCTGCGGCTGAGGCCACCCCTCAGACAAGAAGTTTTTGTCCTTGCCCAGATAGAAAAAGTACAGCTTAAGCAAAATAGCTAATTACTATAGCAACGGGTTTTAAGCATACTAAAGTTGTGTGATAATATATATACATGATTATTCTAACAGTCTGTAGGCCTGGAGTCGCTCTGCAGGCAGTGGCAAAGGAAAATAGTTAACTTTACAGGTGTTGTTTACAGAGAAAGAGTTTGTTTCGTCTTCGCTGCACTGTCCTCGAGGGGAATCTTGAAGGAATGACCTTGCCACGTCGCAGCCAGGGAATACTAGCAAGATCGGAATGGTTGTGTTTGAACGAGCGAAAAGAAATGTAACCTTTTCACTGTAATTTTCAGTCTTCAAATTCATCCTGCAGGGCAGACGATCTGTCACTGATTCTGTTCATAACTTTTATGGACAGAATTTCTAAGGCGCAGTCAGGGCGTTGAGGGGATCCGGTTTGGGGGCTGCAGGATTAGGTCTCTGCTTTTTGCAGATGATGTGGTCCTGATGGCTTCACCTGGCCAAGACCTTCAGCTCTCACTGGATCGGTTCGCAGCCGAGTGTGAAGCGACTGGGATGGGAATCAGCACATCCAAGTCCGAGTCCATGGTTCTCGCCCGGAAAAGGGTGGAGTGCCATCTCCGGGTTGGGGAAGAGGTCTTGCCCCAAGTGGAGGAGTTCAAGTACCTCTGAGTCTTGTTCACGAGTGAGGGAAGAGTGGATGGTGAGATCGACAGGCGGATCGGTGCGGCGTCTTCAGTAATGCGGACACTGCATCGATCCGTTGTGGTGAAGAAGGAGCTAAGCCGGAAGGCAAAGCTCTCAATTTACCGGTCGATCTACGTTCCCATCCTCACCTATGGTCATGAGCTTTGGGTTATGACCGAAAGGACAAGATCACGGGTACAAGTGGCCGAAATTTGCTTCCTTCACCGGGTGGCGGGTCTCACCCTTAGAGATAGGGTGAGAAGCTCTGTCATCTGGGAGGAGCTCAAAGTAAAGCCGCTGCTCCTCCACATGGAGAGGAGCCAGATGAGGTGGTTTAGGCATCTGGCCAGGATGCCACCCGAACGCCTCCCTAGGGAGGTGTTTCGGGCACGTCCGACCGGTAGGAGGCCACAGGGAAGACCCAGGACATGTTGGGAAGACTATGTCTCCCGGCTGGCCTGGGAACGCCTCGGGATCCCCTGGGAGGATCTAGACGAAATGGCTGGGGAGAGGGAAGTCTGGGCTTCCCTGCTTAGGCTGCTGCCCCTGCAACCCGACCTCGGATAAGCGGAAGAAGATGGATGGAAGGGCAGACGATCCGATGTTATCCAAAATGACATAAGCCTGAGTGTCCAGAGTTCTGCCCGCATCCTCCAATCATTTGTGGCAGCTTCAGGGGACTTTCAATGGCTGCCAGCATCGTCCAATTGGTCGATAGATCAGGGCAACGCTTACTCCAATCAGCATATGTCTTGTTATCATGGTTCCGAATAGGTAGATTACTGTCAACGTCCTCGACGTGGCACTCCTTCTCCTAGGAATCCATCGTGTGTCCAGTAACAACCGTTCTGAGAGAACGAATAGGTTGCCCTGAACCCGAGATCTTATCGATTTTGTTGAGAGGCAACTTCATCAATTCCACTGTTTGGATTTTGGAAAGCAGTGCAAAAAGAGGCAATGAGAAAGTTCAACAAGACGGAACGAGGCAAAGATGCAAGCAGGGCAGACACGGAGAGAAAGTCATGGGAAAGGAGGTAGGAGTCAATCAGCTCTGCTTCTTTCTACTCCTATTCGAACATGTTGGATCAACTGGAAATTGTGATGTATTGTGTTGTAATTGTTTGCATATTCGAAATAAAGTCAAACCATATGATGTCATAGTGACACCGCCGTGATCACACCCCCACTACACCTGTAGCCACACCCCCACCACCACTTTTTTGGCAATCTGTGGGAAACGCTGAAGGGGTCATATAATCATATTTATTTATTTTTTAATAAAACACTTTAATTTTGGTTTACATAACCTTTGGTGATGGTTCTTTGGTCAACATTTTGCATAGATTTTGCTGTTAGGCCTATCTTCAAGCTACTTTTTGGCTGCCTTCAAAAACGGTAGGTTTCGGGAGGGGGAGTTGTTGGATGCAAATGAAGCCCTCCTTATCGCGCCCCCTCTTGCTCACTGGGCCTTCCTCCCCGCCCCCGGCAGCTTAGTTTAATAGTTGTTGTCGCCACCAGCCACCTCATTTTTATTTGACTTTCACCACAACACAACATCCCAGATGATATAGTGAGACCAGCGGCTCAGTGTGTTTTGTTGTCGGCTCAAAGAGGGAAGAGACGATGCGGGAGACAGAAAGGAAGGAAGCCCGGCTGCTAATCTGGTACTATACGCTGGCTAACATTAAAATTATATTGAGTCTTTATCCCTCCAATGCTAATTCCTGGACATATTAATGTGTATATTAACATTAAAATGTGTTTTTATTCTGTATCATGTTAATACTTCTACCGCTACTGCTTTGGACCACTTGTAAACAATAGAGGCTCAAGCTGGCTATACATTAAAGGCCTACTGAAATGAATTTTTTTTATTTAAACGGGGATAGCAGATCTATTCTATGTGTCATACTTGATCATTTCGCGATATTGCCATATTTTTGCTGAAAGGATTTAGTATAGAACAACGACGATAAAGATTGCAACTTTTGGTATCTGATAAAAAAAAGGCTTGCACCTACCGGAAGTAGCGTGACGTAGTCAGTTGAACATATACGCAAAGTTCCCTATTGTTTACAATGATGGCCGCATGAAGTGAGAGAGATTCGGACCGAGAAAGCGACAATTTCCCCATTAATTTGAGCGAGGATGAAAGATTTGTGGATGAGTAAAGTGCAAGTGAAGGACTAGTGGGGAGTTGAAGCTATTCAGATAGGGAAGATGCTGTGAGAGCCGGGGGTGACCTGATATTCAGCTGGGAATGACTACAACAGTAAATAAACACAAGACATATATATACTCTATTAGCCACAACACAACCAGGCTTATATTTAATATGACACAAATTAATCCTGCATAAAAACACCTGCGTGTTTGTTATGCTAGCTCCTAGCTCCTCTGCTAGCTCCTAGCTCCATAGAACACGCCAATACAATTCAAACACCTGATCAACACACACAATCACTCAGCCCAAAAGACCGTTCACCTAACCCAAGGTTCATAAAGCTTATATATTTTTAAAAAGTTACGTACGTGACGCGCACATACGGTCAAGTTATCGAATGTTTAGCAGCCAAGGCTGCATACTCACGGTACCTGATATTCAGCTGGGAATGACTACAACAGTAAATAAACACAAGACATATATATACTCTATTAGCCACAACACAACCAGGCTTATATTTAATATGCCACAAATTAATCCTGCATAATAACACCTGCGTGTTTGTTATGCTAGCTCCTAGCTCCTCTGCTAGCTCCTAGCTCCATAGAACACGCCAATACAATTCAAACACCTGATCAACACACACAATCACTCAGCCCAAAAGACCGTTCACCTAACCCAAGGTTCATAAAGCTTATATATTTTTAAAAAGTTACGTACGTGACGCGCACTTACGGTACGGTACGTGTTATGCTAGCTCCTAGCTCCTCTGCTAGCTCCTAGCTCCATAGAACACGCCAATACAATTCAAACACATGATCAACACACACAATCACTCAGCCCAAAAGACCGTTCACCTAACCCAAGGTTCATAAAGCTTATATATTTTAAAAAAGTTACGTACATACGCAAAAAAAAGCCAAAGCTGCATACTCACAGTAGCACGTCTGCGTCTTTGTCATCCAAATCAAAGTAATCCTGGTAAGAGTCTGTGTTGTCCCAGTTCTCTACAGGCGTCTGTGTATCCAAATCAAAAGTCCTCCTGGTTAGAGTCTCTGTTATCCGAGTTCTTCCATCTTGACTGCATCTTTCGGGAATGTAAACAAAGAAGCGCCGGCTGTGTACTGTTGTGGCTGACTACGTTCGAAAAATACGTCCATTTCGCACCGACAACTTTCTTCTTTGCTTGCTTGGCTTCCTTCTCCATAATGCAATGAACATGATTGAAACAGATTCACGAACACAGATGTCCAGAATACTGTGGAATTATGAAATGAAAACAGAGCTTTTTCATATCGGCTTCAATGTGGAAGGCATACCCGTGTTCGCCGGGCTACGTCACACGCATACGTCATCCTCAGAGGCGTTTCGAACCGGAAGTTTAGCGGCAAATTTAAAATGTCACTTTATAAGTTAACCCGGCCGTATTGGCATGTGTTATAATGTTAAGATTTCATCATTGATATATAAACTATCAGACTGCGTGGTCGGTAGTAGTGGGTTTCAGTAGGCCTTTAAGCTACGCTATGAGCTACATCGCCAACGTAATAACTGATTATATTACTAACTGATCCATTTGCCTAACGCAGTAGGCATTGATCCAATTAAAAGTATTTGTTAGGAAAATCGTTATTTGGCCGCTATTGTCTTGCAGTAGAGGGCTAAACTAGCTACACAACAACTCGAGCTAACGTATCATTCACACATTTCTAACGTACTGTTGTTACTTCCCGTTTCATTGTCTCCTCCATTGCCATAAACAGTAGTCACAGATGCCGCCATTAAAAGTAGTTTTTCGGAAAATCCAGGGTTTGTGGGTGAAGCAGGACTATTCTTTGCCCACACTCAAAGCGACTTCTTCCCAGTTGAAGGCACATTACCACGAATCATAAAAGTTAAAGGTAAGGGACTTGTAGTGACTTGTGCTAGTTAAAGCAAACATCAACAGGGTATTTTCCTCCATTGGGTTTCATTGTGGACATGTTGCGGTATAGTACATAGAAAATGTGTAGCGAGTTCAAGGAGAAACATCTCATAGATTATGTCTGAATTTAAAGTGTGTTTGTGTCCTGCAGACGTCCAGCAGATGATTGGTCATTCAGAACAACTTCCTCCTCGGGCAAATGATGAGGGCTACACTTTTAAGCAAGAGAGTCCAAGGTCCCCCCACATTAAAGAGGAAGAGGATGAATTCTGGATGACACAGGAAGCTGATCTCACCAAGTTGCCACTGACTATTGTCTCTGTGAAGACTGAAGATGATGAAGAGAAACCACAAGTAGACAATATCCTAGCTCCACTATCAGATAGTGAGGCTCAAGACAACATTGAAAAACCTTTGAGCAGCGATACAAACTGTGAAGGTGATATGAGGACTCACACTGACAACAAACATTCCAACTGCTCCAAAAAGACCGTTAAAAAACATTTTAACTGCTCAATTTGTGCTAAAAGCTTTACTAAAAAGAGCAGTTTTACTCAACACATGAGAACACACACAGGGGAAAAACCATTTAATTGTTCCTTTTGTGGCAAAACATTTTCCCAAAAGATTAATTTGACAGCACACATGAGATCACACACGGGAGAAAAACCATATAATTGTTCAGTGTGTGGTAGAAATTTTTCCTATAATACCCATTTGACAAACCACATGAGAACACACACAGGAGAAAAACCATTCAACTGTTCAGTTTGTGGGAAAAGATATTCTCGGAAGAGTGAATTGATAATACACATTAGAACACACACAGAGGAGAAACCATTCATTTGTTCAGTCTGTGGCAGAAACTTCTCTCAAAAACAAACTTTGACTGCACATATGAGAACACACACAGGAGAAAAGCCATTCAAATGTTCCATTTGTGGTAAAAAATGTTCACAAAAGACCAATTTGACAGCACACATGAGAACACACACAGGAGAAAAACCATTTAACTGCTCAGTCTGTGATAAAGTTTTTTCCTATAAAATCCATTTGACAACTCACATGAGAACACACACAGGAGAAAAAACGTTTAATTGTTCTGTGTGTGGGAAAGGTTTTTATCGTAAAACAGATTTAACTAGACACATGAGAACACACACAGGTGAGAAGCCATTTAAATGTTTAGTTTGTGGTCAAAATATTTCTCAAAAGGCTTATTTGACAGCACATATGAGAACGCACTCAGGAGAGAAACCATTTAAATGTTCAGTTTGTGGGCAAAATTTTGCCCGCAATAGCCATTTGACTGTACACATGAGAACACACACAGGGGAAAAACCGTTTATTTGTTCAATTTGCGGTAAGAGATGTTCTCGCAAGAGTGATTTGACAGCACACATGAGAACACACACAGGAGAGAAACCATTTGTTTGTTCGGTTTGTGGTCAAAACTTTGCCCGAAAACAATATTTGACTGGACACATGAAAACACACACAGGAGAAAAAACATTTAATTGTCCAGTTTGTGGGAGAAGTTTTTCCCGCAAGGAAAATTTGGCTGGACACATGAGAACGCACACTGGAGAAAAACCTTTTAAATGTTCGGTTTGTGGGAAAAACTTTGCTCTAAAGACTCAACTCACAGGACACATGAGAACACACACCGGAGATAAACCCTTTAATTGTTCACCTTGTGGAAAAAGCTTTTATACCAGGCGAGGTATGAGGCGGCACACACTGAAACACACAATAGAACAAAACACGTAGGTGGTGTATACGTGGTATAAGAAAGATGCCAGACAATAAAATATGTCAGGCCACAACACACACGGGAGAAATAATGCCAGTTGTCCAGTTTGTGTTACAAGCTATACTTAAAAGAGCAATTTGTTTGATCATATGAGAGAAACCCTTTCGTTTCAGAGTTTTTCTGGAAAAATTTCCCAACATGTAATGTATTTCAGCTTGTGTCGAATCAAAATTGTCAGTGCTAAAACCTTTACCCCAAAATCGAGACGATTCTTTATTCTGTGTGCAATTTAACGTGTTAGCTTAGTAGTCTTCCAAGTTTATCGGTTACAGCAAACTAAGCATGGAATGTTTTTTTTTAAATTTGTGAGTTAGAGTGATGCTTAAAACATAGCAGCTACACAACTTTGATGTGTTGACAACAACTTGGATGGTGTTTTCCCCGTCTTCCTTTTGAATTACAGAAGTGTACAACAATGATCATGAAATATTGCTTTTTGTTGTGACAATCTTGCGTAATAGTACATGCACACAGAGTGTAAATAAAAACTCACAAACAAGAGACCATGACAGTGTGGCGTCCTCTGATTGTCAGTTTATTTGTAAATATCTGTGCTTCAACCAATCAATTAATCAATCAATGTTTACTTATATAGCCCTAAATCACGAGTGTCTCAAAGGGCTGCACAAGCCACAATGACATCCTCGGCTCAGATCCCACATCAGGGCAAGGAAAAACTCGGGACAATGAGAAACCTGGAATCCATAGTGGATCTAACATAATAGTGAGAGTCTAGTCCATAGTGGATCTAACATAATAGTGAGAGTCTAGTCCATAGTGGATCTAACATAATAGTGAGAGTCCAGTCCATAGTGGATCCAACATAATAGTGAGAGTCCAGTCCATAGTGGATCTAACATAATAGTGTGAGAGTCCAGTCCATAGTGGATCTAACATAATAGTGAGAGTCCAGTCCATACTGGATCTAACATAATAGTGTGAGAGTCCAGTCCATAGTGGATCTAACATAATAGTGTGAGAGTCCAGTCCATAGTAGATCTAACATAATAGTGAGAGTCCAGTCCATAGTAGATCTAACATAATAGTGAGAGTCCAGTCCATAGTGGATCTAACATAATAGTGTGAGAGTCCAGTCCGTAGTGGATCTAACATGATAGTGAGAGTCCAGTCCATAGTGGATCTAACATAATAGTGTGAGAGTCCAGTCCATAGTGGATCTAACATAATAGTGAGAGTCCAGTCCATAGTGGATCTAACATAATAGTGAGAGTCCAGTCCATAGTGGATCTAACATAATAGTGTGAGAGTCCAGTCCATAGTGGATCTCATTGGCGTTGCTAGGCCTATTTTAGGGGGGCTCAAGCCCCCCTAAAATATTCTTAAGCCCTCCTAAATAATTTGGTGTTTTTTACAATACATGCCGACATTTTCATTATAGTGGCCCGAATATGAGTTTAAATAAATAATCATATAACCTGTCATTATTCACTCAGTTTCCCTTCACTTCATAGCGTAAGGTAGAGAGCCCCTTTAGTGGGTATCCAATCCATTCCACTTGTTCATATAGAAAATGCCCACATCACTCAAAATCCAGTCTGCATTTTTCTCTGCGACCTTGCTTGTGGTCCTTGGATTTGTATATATAGAAAATTCCCACATCACTCAAAATCCAGTCCGCATTTTTCTCTGCGACTTTGCTTGCGGCCTTTGAACTTGTTCATATAGAAAATGCCCACATCATTCAAAATCCAGTCCGCATTTTCTGCGACCTTGCTTGCGGTCCTGCAGGTGTACGAAGCACATTAGCACACAGCACTGCAAACAAGAATGTGAACGGATGCAAAATGGACATAAGAAACTTTTTCAAGAAAGTAAGTATTCATCACTGCTTGTAGTAAAATGTATTAGCTCCACTTTACACCAGGTCTGTGTTTGACAAACAGTTACATTCCCGCTCTAAAACAATGCTGCTACTTAGTTAGCTAGTTAGCCTGAAATGCATCATGAAGGTCCTGGTTATTTATAAAGTTAAATGTGGACTCTTTTTTACCATTTGCTATCTTTGGGGTTACTTCCTTCTGGAGCATCAGCTGTGTTTCTCACTTTACACATGGAGGAGAACAGGAGCTGAGCTCATTCACATATGACTATTATCAGTAGATAATAATAATAATCACTCCACAACCCCTATTGACCTGTAGGAGTCAGGGCAGATAAGCACAGAAAGTGAAAGGGGAGAGGCCTCTACTGGAAAGGTGAGTAGGAGAACAATAATACATATAAATAAATAAATGGCTTATCAATAAGCCATTTGTTTTATTTATTTCTGGGTGGATCATGTTGACTATTGGTCCTCCTAATTGTCAATCATTCTGGTGATGTTACGTAAGGACATATATATATATATATATATATATATATATATATATATATATATATATATATATATATATATATATATATATATATATATATATATATATATATATATATATATAATTTATTTATTTATATAATAGATTGTATTTGTAATCTACTTTACATTTGATTCCATATCTCAAAGTGCTACAAAATTACAACCATTGGCGTTGTTAGGCCTATTTTGGCGTTGTAATAAATATATAAATAAAAAATGGCTTATCGATAAGCAATTTGTTTTATTTGATATATGTATATGTTTATATATATATATATATGTCCTTACGTAACATCACCAGAATGATTGACAATTAGGAGGACCAATAGTCAACATGATCCACAACATCCTCTAGTATACCTTTAAGTCTTTCATATATATATATATATATATATATATATATATATATATATATATATATATATATATATATATATATATATATATATATATATATATATATATTTATTTATATATTTATATATATATATATATATATATATATATATATATATATAAATATATAAATATATATATATATATATATATATATATATATATATATATATATATATATATATATTAGGGGTGGGGGAAAAAATCGATTCGAATTCGAATCGCGATTCTGACGTTGTGCGATTCAGAATCGATTCTCATTTTTAAAAAATCGATTTTTTTTTTTAATATATATATATATATATATATATATATATATATATATATATATATATATATATATATATATATATATATATATATATATATATATATATATATATATATATATTTTAAATTAATCAATCCAACAAAACAATACACAGCAATACCATAACAATGCAATCCAATTCCAAAACCAAACCCGACCCAGCAACACTCAGAACTGCAATAAACAGAGCAATTGAGAGAAGACACAAACACGACACAGAACAAACCAAAAGTAGTAAAACAAAAATGAATATTATCAACAACAGTATCAATATTAGTTACAATTTCAACATAGCAGTGATTAAAAATCCCTCATTGACATTATCATTAGACATTAAAATAAAAAAGAACAATAGTGTCACATTGGCTTACACTTGCATCGCATCTCATAAACTTGACAACACACTGTGTCCAATATTTTCACAAAGATAAAATACCGGTAAGTCATATTTTTGGTTCATTTAATAGATAAAACAAATGTACATTATTGCAAACAGTTGATAAAACATTGTCCTTTACAATTATAAAAGCTTTTTACAAAAATCTACTACTCTGCTTGCATGTCAGCAGACTGGGGTAGATCCTGCTGAAATCTATGTATTCCATGAATGGACAATCCTTTTGAATCTTGGCAAAAATCTTACCCACACGATTATCAAATGTAATATGAAAATTAATTCATACTGACCAAACTGGCTTCATGGAAGGTCGACAATCTTCAGACAATACAAGGAAATTGTTGAATGTTATTTACTATGCTAGAAGTCTCCCTTATCCCACAGCAGTATGTACTGTTGATGCGGAGAAGACATTCCACTGCATAAACTGCTCATTTATGTTTTGCACATTACGTACATTTGGATTTGGAGATAATTTTATACAATGGATTAAGATGCTTTATATAAGGCCCATGGCATCAGTCAAAACCAATAATCATATTTCAGAACCTTTTTTGTTAAAAAGAGGAGTAAAACAGGGATGTCCTGCATCTGGATTATTATTTAATTTGGTTATTTAACCCTTAGCTGCAAAAATAAGAAGTGAAAATAATATTCATGGTATAAAAATTGGCTCTCAGTATAATAAGCTATCGATGTATTGTGACGACATAATTTTTTTACCTGTCACATGTTAACGCCTCTCTTCTTTATATCAATAATGTCATCACTGAATATGGCTGTTTATCAGGGTATAAAGTTAAATGGGACAAATGTGACATATTACCACTTAATAAACACTACAAGAAATTACAAGTTCAGAACTCCAAAATTTAATTGTATTGCATTATTATGGTATTGTTGTGTATTGTTTTCAAAAAAATAAAAATAAGAAAAATAAAAAATCGTTTTTGAATCGAGAATCGTTTTGAATTGAAAAAAAAATCGATTTTGAATCGAATCGTGACCCCTAGAATCGATTTTGAATCGAATCGTGGGACACCCAAAGATTCCCAGCCCTAATATATATATATATATATATATATATATATATATATATATAAAAGAAAAACTCAGACACCATCTTTGTAGTCATTTTTCTCCTGCGTGGACTTCCGTCTTCCTTTATAATGAGTGAAGCTGCACGAAACCTTGTGTCTGCAATTGTAAATAATTTAGTTTTTAAGTTTTGTGTTTCTTGTAGAATCTATATAAAGTAATATACATTAGCTTATTGTTAAAATAATGAAAAAAACATCTAAAAATAATGAAAAAAACATCATTAAATATATTTGTTTTATTGTATTGTTACATTAATAGCTGTTGTATTATTATAGGATGGCTTGTTAAACATTTTATAGGATTTTCAGAGGGAGGAAAAACCAAGACATTTAATATAAAATGTAAAATGAATAAATACATAAAAAGAAAAAGAAAAAAAATGGTTAAAAGCCATCGTTCCGGGGAGCATTTCATTTCATCCCGTGCATTTTTTTTACCGTCCCCGGGACGACGGGACTACATTAATCTCAAGCCCTGGAAGTTACATTTTATTGTTTGCATTATTTGTTTCAGCATTGCACTTTGAAGATGGTCCCTCAGTTTTTTGACAGCTTTGGCTCTTTTTCAGATCAGCAGACGGACTCTAAGTCTTTCCTTATTCACAGTATATATAAACGTTTCTCATTTCTATTCAGACTTCCAGATATATTTAATTTCCTTAACGGCTTGCCAATATATATATATATATATATATATATATATATATATATATATATATATATATATATATAATATATAAGCCAAATGATCCCGATCCAGATATTACTTTAATTCAAGTAATTAAGTAATATTTCCAGGGCTTGAATTTACAACTATTTTAGTCACACATGTGCCCAAAATGTAATCTGTGCAACTTAAAAATATTTGGTAACAAACAATTATTGTATTGTGAGCGAAAGTCATGGCATTAGCCTCTTTGTTGTGAATTAAAAACATAGAGAGGCTATGCCATGACTTTCATTGTGTTTCAGTGTATCTTGAAGGATCATGCAAGTCATTGTTTCTTGTTGATGCTGTAAACAAAATGTCACTGTGCAAACCCATGTTTGTTGTTGTACTGAACACACATTGAAAATAAACCCACTGAAATAATAATAATAACAATGAATAATTTCTAAGTCTTTGTTAGCCGTTTGTGAAGTTTTGTGCTCGTGCGCTACGTTCGCTCGCATCCTGTGCATCTCCTGGGGGCTAAGCCCCCCCTGTCCTTAAAAGCTAGTGACGCCCCTGATCTATAGTTATATTTTCATAAACAATCATAAATTAATCTTTCAGCACGTACACAATGTTGACATCTATAGCTATGTTTTGATAAACAATCATAAATAAATCTTTCAGCACGTACACAACGTACTGTGTACTGTGTCTTCTAAAAGCAAACTTAAAACTCATTTATTTGTTCAGGCTTTTAATTAGCTACTCTTGGAATGCTATGATTTTTTAATGTTTTATATTGTATACATTTATATTGGGTGTTTATGGTGTGTTTTTTATTGTATATTTAAATAGGCTTTTTTATTGTACGTAATTTATGTGATCTTAACTATGTTGTGAGGCACTTTGTGGCTTTTTGTCCGTGAAAGGTGCTAAACAAATACATGTTACTTACATTTACTTAAATAATTATATATATATACATGACATTTGATGATTTAAGTGTTTGAAAACATTATTAAAGTATTTAAAATAGCCGATTGCTAATTACTCCAGATAGAAAATGCAAACATCTCATTAAAAAAAAAAAATGTTTTTAACAACCATGTTTTGTTAAAAAATACATGTATTTCATGGATTCAACATAATAATGAACAATATTGTTAAAGTATATTCAAGGTATAAGCATATAATTTTGCAAAACGGTTGTTTAAGAAATAAACAGTAAAATGCTTTTATATTGAAAACCACGGCTGTAAAATAAAAAAAACCGGAAGTGGTTGACATTTGACGCATGCGCAAACAGACCAAGCAGCTCAAAGACTTTTGCAGGCGAACACGATGGCGGACTGAAGGGTTGTGGCTTCCTGAAGAACTTTCAAATGAACGATCTAACAGTTTTATAGATTCTTATATAATCGTCTTATTTAAAACCCTAGAAACAGAAGTTGATTTTGGAGTGTTACGTGAAGTGAAGATTGAAGACGTGATAGAAGATGGACGACTACTGCTATGCTAAGATGGCGACGTCCGCTAAAAGAGAACATGAAAGAGAATCTTCCAGCAAATCACCAACGGAGAAAAAGATAAAAACCGAGGATGAAGGTGAGTGTGTTGAAGTTTCGTCATTTTAAAGTGACTTCAAGCCCTGGAATGAGTGTTGATGAGAAATTAGCTGTTGAAGAATGTAAAGAAAGAGCCGCCATGATTGTTAGCTTGAAGAAGGCAGTGGAGTTCACATCAGAGGAGATGAAAGAATGCAAAAGTCAAATGAAGAAAGTGGAAGAGCAAAACAAGCGCTTGTGTAAAGAAAATAATGATGTGAAAGAAGAGATGTGAAGAGAAGACTGCACCACATGTCTACATCAACGTGCAGAGGATTGGAGGTCATAAAGAACAAGAATAATGTGATTACTCTCAACTTTGGATTATTGGGAAGTTCTCCACAAGTGTCACAGCTCATAACGTCAAAAAAAGTTACCAAAGCAAATGTAAATAGTTGGAATTTTTGTTTAATATGTTACAAAAAGAAACATGTTTTGCATCCATAAACGTTATGCAGTTAAAATATGTATTGTTAAATTGCAAAAAGTCAAAATGTCATTGTACATTTCTACAAGAAACTCATTTTTCAACGTGGACACTTCTTTCTTAATAACTTAAAACTAGAGATGTGCAATAATGGCTTTTTTGCCGATATCCGATATTGTCCAACTCTTCAAGATTCAAGATGCTTTATTATTGTCCATTCTTTAACATGTACAAGACACATAAGAACTGAAATTTTATTTTGGGCACAGTCCCACTAAGAGCAGACATACGTTACAGGGGAACAAGACGGGACCGCCAACGGATCGCCACTTACAGCGTTCCTTAAAAAAGGTGGGAAAAAGGTGATATTGGGAAAGGGGGAAGAGTAAAAAAAGTATCAGTCTAAGGCTGGACCCTCAGGAGGGGTCCAGACTGAGTCCTAGGAAAAAACCTCACATAGCATAGCACACATAAACATGATACATGTAATCACAACAACTCGCAACAGAGGGGGGGATTTGGGGCCCTGGAGGCCGGCTGCCGCTATAAAGCGCTACTCAGCCGTCCACAACCCGAAGAGGAATTAAGCAGTGGTAAAGGCGTTGATTGGGGGAGGGGCGGGTGCGTGCATGTATGCCCAATTAACTTGGGTGAGATGTTGAAATGTTTTTGTGGACTGGGGCCGGTCTCAAAGTTCGACACCAGGTGTTATTGGAAAAAAAAAGGAAGGTCAAAAGCGTCCATCGTTGAGGAGTCCTCGGGGGAGTTTTTCAGAACAGCCTGTTCCTGATATTGTCAAGGCCATTCGAGGGAGTCAAATCATAGATTAAGATGTTGTTTTCTTCGAGCAGTCAAAACAATAAAATGTCTGCTCTGTGTCCGTGCTGGTTCTCTCAAATTCAATTTAATTCTTCCTTCTCAGCAAGCTTCTCCAAGATGAAATAATTTTGCAATTCAAATCAGAAATCGCCACAGTCTGTGTTCCCACAGCCCGACCCAATCATTCCATTGCGATGAACAGCCAATTCCGCTATCAACCGATACCGATACATACAGTGGTGGAATTAACACATTATTATGCCTAATTTTGTTGTGCTGCCCCGCTGGATGCATTAAACAATGTAACTTTACCATGAATTGATTAACGTGGACCCCCGACTTAAACAAGTTGAAAAACTTATTGGGGTGTTACCATTTAGTGGTCAGTTGTACGGAATATGTACTGTGCAGTGCAATCTACTAATAAAAGTTCCAATCAATCAATCAAAAACAAGGTTTTCCCAAAATAAGAGAACAACTTCAACTCCAGTTATGGAAAAAAGTGCCAACATGGCACTGCCATATTTATTATTGAAGTCACAAAGTGCATTATTTTTTTTAACATGCCTCAAAACAGCAGCTTGGAATTTGGAACATGCTCTCCCTGAGATAATCCTGATAGCCACTACAACTATGGGAAATACTATACTTTGACTTTCACAAAGTGCGTTATTTAATTTTTTTTTTAAACATGCCTCAAAACAACAGCTCCAAAAACAATGAAGGCACACAGCTTCAGTCCAGAGTATACTGAAGCATACTTGCCAACCTTGACACCTCCCAATTCGGGAGATGGGGGGTGGGGTTTGGTGGTAGCAGGGGTGTATATTGTAGCGTCCCGGAAGAGTTAGTCCTGCAAGGGGTTCTGGGTATTTGTTCTGTTGTGTTTATGTTGTGTTACAGTGCAGATGTTCTCCCAAAATGTGTTTGTCATTCTTGTTTGGTGTGGGTTCACAGTGTGGCGCATATTTGTAACAGTGTTAAAGTTGTTTATACGGCTACCCTCGGTGTGACCTGTATGGCTGTTGACCAAGTATGGCTTGCATTCACTTAAGTGTGTGTAAAAGCAGCATATATTATGTGACTGGGCCGGCACGCTGTTTGTATGGAGGAAAAGCGGACGTGACGACAGGTTGTAGAGGACGCTAAAGGCAGTGCCTTCAAGGCATGCCCCCAATAATGTTGTCTGGGTGGAAATTGGGAGAAATTCGGGAGAATGGTTGCCCCGGGAGATTTTCGGGAGGGGCACTGAAATTCGGGAGTATCCCGGGAAAATCGGGAGGTTGAAACCGATACCGATAATTTACGATATTACATTTTAAAGCATTTATCGGCCGATAATATCGGACATCTCTACTTACAACTAAGCAGAATTGGTTTTCATATGCTAAGACATGCACCTGGGGATAGGCCCCTCCCACCTCCAAAGACATGTACCTGGCGATAGGCCCCTCCCACCTCCAAAGACATGCACCTGGGGATAGGTTGATTGGCAACACTAAATGGTCCCTAGTGTGTGAATGTGAGTGTGAATGTTGTCTGTCTATCTGTGTTGGTCCTGCGATGAGGTGGCGACTTGTCCAGGGTGTACCCGGTCTACCGCCCCTGTACAGCTGGGATAGGCTCCAGTGGCCCGCGCTACCCCGGAAGGCAGTGTTTTTCAACCTTTTTTGAGCCAAGGCACGTTTTTTTTCATTGAAAAAATCCAGGGGCACACCACCAGCAGAACATGTTGAAAACGAAACTCAATAATCTATATCAGGGATCCCCAAACTTTTTGACCCATGGGCTGCGTTGGGTTACAAGAATAATAATAATTTTAAAAAAAAAATACAAAAAAATATATATATATATATATATATATATATATATATATATATATATATATATATATATATATATATATATATATATTTTTTTTTTTTAACTTGGGACTTCCCGCGGGCCGGATTTTGGACGTTGACCGGCCGGATCCAACCATAGTTTGGGGACCCCCGGTCTATATTGACAATATAAAGTTGTCATCAAATACCTGACGCACTTGTTAGATATGAATTCAAACCATAACCATCCATGCATCATTAATTATCTTGTCTCAAAGTAGGCTTACGAAGCATTTAGCTACCTGCTGCCACCTACTGATATGGAAGAGTATTACATGGTTACTCTGCTGACCTCTAGACCAGTGTTTTTCAACCACTGTGCCGCGGCACATTAGTGTGCCGTGAGATACCGTCTGGTGTGCCGTGGGAGATTATCTAATTTCACCTATTTGGGTTAAAAATATTGTTTGCAAACCAGTAATTATAGTCAGCAAATGATGTGTTGTTGTTGAGTGTCGGTGCTGTCTAGAGCTCGGCAGAGTAACCGTGTAATACTCTTCCATATCAGTAGGTGGCAGCAGGTAGCTAATTGCTTTGTAGACGTCGGAAACAGCGGGAGGCAGTGTGCAGGTAAAAAGGTATCTAATGCTTAAACCAAAAATGAACAAAAGGTGAGTGCCCCCAAGAAAAGGCATTGAAGCTTAGGGAAGGCTACGCAGAACTAAACTAAAACTGAACTGGCTACAAAGTCAACAAAAACAGAATGCTAATAGCCAAGATGGCGGCGCTTCAAGGCAGCAGCTTCTTGCGAGCGCTCCTGGAAGTGTAGACCGATTTGGCAAAAACACCCGTCAATTCAGTCAATTTCATGGTTCGCTCACAGCGTGTTCACTCCGTGATCACTTACGACCGACTTACGATTCTGGATGTGGAGAGATCGGGCCATTTTGGGCTGAAAGATGCGTGTACGGTGGACCTACTCGCTAACTTGGGAATTCTTCGCGAGCTACATCCAGCAGTGGCCTTTGAAGCAGCGGCGTCCACTACCAGCGGAGACCGTCAACGAAAGAGACGTAAGCGATGCGCTCGGAAGCAGAAGTGGGGGTGTAGGGCGGGGCTAACAACAAAGCTAAATGCGTTGTTGTTAGCGGGGCTAACGAAAAAGCTAAATGCTAATCCACAAAGAAGCGCTAATAAGGAGTCTGTTAAGCCAGAACTAGCCAGCGCCAGGCTGGATAATCCCTGCACACATAGCAATTCTCTTAGAATATTATACAACTCACATAATGTTTTTTCTGCGTCAGAGGTGGACATGCATTTTACTAAGGTGGCAAACAATCTAAAAATTCCTGTCATATCAATTCCTAGATATGGTCGAAATTATTTAAAGTGCACTACGCATAATAAACGTAACATTATTAATATTGCTACTACGGATACTTTCAACAAAAACTCCTCATAACAGCCCACTACCTATAATATGGGCTTTTTAAACATAAGGTAATTGTCTTCCAAAACGTTATTAGTTAATGAAGTCATTAGAGACAACAATCTTGATGTCGTTGGTCTAGCCGAGACCTGGCTCAAACCAGACGAATTTTTTGCGCTGGGTGAGGCGTCTCCTCCTGGCTATACGGGAACGCATATTGCCCGTCCCATTAAAAGGGGTGGGGATGTTGCACTAATATACAACAAAAACTTTAGCCTTACCTCGGACCTAAATAATAAATATAACTCGTTTGAGGTGCTTACTGTGAGGTTTGTCACACCGCTGCCTCTGCACCTGGCTGTCATCTACCGCCCCCCAGGGCCCTATTCGGACTTTATCAATGAATTTTCAGAGTTCGTTGCTGATCTAGTGACGCACGCCGACAATATAATCATAATGGGAGACTTTAACATCCATATGAATACCCCATCGGACCCTCCATGCGTGGTGCTCCAGACTATAATTGATAGCTGTGGTCTTACACAAATAATAAATGAACCCACGCATCGCAACGGTAATACGTCAGGGGTGTCATCACCTCTAAAGTTACGATACTCCCGTACACTAAAGTAATGTCCGATCATTACCTTATAAAATTCGAAGTTCTGACTCATTGTCAACAAACTAATAATAATAATAATAACTACTATAGCAGCCGCAACATTAATGCTGCCACAACGACGACTCTTACTGACCTACTGCCTTCGGTAATGGCACCATTCCCAAATTATGTGGGCTCTATTGATAACCTCACTAACAGCTTTAACGACGCCCTGCGCGACACCATTGATAGTGTAGCACCGCTAAAGCTAAAAAGGGCCCCTAAAAGGCGTACCCCATGGTTTACGGAAGAAACTAAAGCCCAGAAATTATCATGTAGAAAGCTGGAACGCAAATGGCGTGCGACTAAACTTGAGGTTTTCCATCAAGCATGGAGTGATAGTTTAATAACTTATAAACGCATGCTTACCTCAGCTAAAGCTAAATATTACTCAAATCTCATCCACCTCAACAATAATGATCCTAAATTTTTGTTTAGTACAGTAGCATCGCTAACCCAACAAGGGACTCCTCCCAGTAGCTCCACCCACTCAGCAGATGACTTTATGAATTTCTTTAATAAGAAAATTGAAGTAATTAGAAAAGAGATTAAAGACAATGCATCTCAGCTACAACTGGGTTCTATTAACACAAATACGACTGTATATACGACGGACACTGCCCTCCAAAATAGTTTCTCCCTCTTTGATGAAATAACATTGGAGGAATTGTTAAAATGTGTAAATGGGACAAAACAAACAACATGTTTACTTGACCCAATTCCTGGGAAACTTATCAAGGAGCTTTTTGTTTTATTAGGTCCATCAGTGTTAAATATTATAAACTTATCACTTTCCTCTGGTACTGTTCCCCTAGCATTCAAAAAAGCGGTTATTCATCCTCTACTCAAAAGACCTAACCTCGATCCTGACCTCATGATGAACTACCGGCCGGTGTCCCACCTTCCGTTTATCTCGAAAATTCTCGAAAAAATTGTAGCACAGCAGCTAAATGAACACTTAGCGTCTAACAATCTCTGTGAACCTTTTCAATCCGGTTTCAGGGCAAATCACTCTACGGAGACAGCCCTCGCAAAAATGACTAATGATCTATTGCTAACGATGGATTCTGATGCGTCATCTATGTTGCCGCTTCTTGATCTTAGCGCCGCTTTCGATACTGTTGATCATAATATTTTATTAGAGCGTATCAAAACGCGTATTGGGATGTCAGACTTAGCCTTGTCTTGGTTTAACTCTTATCTTACTGACAGGATGCAGTGTGTCTCCCATAATAATGTGACCTCGGACTATGTTAAGGTAACGTGCGGAGTTCCCCAGGGTTCGGTTCTTGGCCCTGCACTCTTTAGTATTTACATGCTGCCGCCAGGTGACATCATACGCAAATACGGTGTTAGCTTTCACTGTTATGCTGATGACACCCGACTCTACATGCCCCTAAAGTTGACCAACACGCCGGATTGTTGTCAGCTGGAGGCGTGTCTTAATGAAATTAAACAATGGATGTCTGCTAACTTTTTGCAACTCAACGCTAAGAAAACGGAAATGCTGATTATCGGTCCTGCTCAACACCGACATCTATTTAATAATACCACCTTAACATTTGACAACCAAACAATTAAACAAGGCGACTCGGTAAAGAATCTGGGTATTATCTTCCACCCAACTCTCTCGTTTGAGTCACACATTAAGAGTGTTACTAAAACGGCCTTCTTTCATCTCCGTAATATCGCTAAAATTAGTTCCATCTTGTCCACAAGCGATGCTGAGATCATTATCCATGCGTTCGTTACATCTCGTCTCGATTACTGTAACGTTTTATTTTCGGGCCTCCCTATGTCTAGCATTAAAAGATTACAGATGGTACAAAATGCGGCTGCTAGACTTTTGACAAAAACAAGAAAGTTTGATCACATTACGCCTATACTGGCTCACTTGCACGGGCTTCCTGTGCACCTAAGATGCGACTTTAAGGTTTTACTACTTACGTATAAAATACTACACGGTCAAGCTCCTGCCTATCTTGCCGATTGTATTGTACCATATGTCCCGGCAAGAAATCTGCGTTCAAAGAACTCCGGCTTATTAGTGATTCCCAGAGCCCAAAAAAAGTCTGCGGGCTATAGAGCGTTTTCTATTCGGGCTCCAATACTATGGAATGCCCTCCCGGTAACAGTTAGAGATGCTACCTCAGTAGAAGCATTTAAGTCTCATCTTAAAACTCATTTGTATACTCTAGCCTTTAAATAGACTCCCTTTTTAGACCAGTTGATCTGCTGTTTCTTTTCTTTTCTACTCTGCTAGCCGCTAGCCTGTTCATCGGATGGGGACATCTCTACGCTTCTGACCCGTCTCCGCTCGGGATGGTTCCTGCTGGCCCCACCATGGACTGGACTTTCGCTGATGTGTTGGACTTTCACAATATTATGTCAGACCCACTCGACATCCATTGCTTTCGGTCTCCCCTAGAGGGGGGGGGGGGGGGGGGGGGGGGGGGTTACCTCTCCAAGGTTTCTCATAGTCATTCACATTGACGTCCCACTGGGGTGAGTTTTCCTTGCCCGTATGTGGGCTCTGTACCGAGGATGTCGTTGTGGCTTGTACAGCCCTTTGAGACACTTGTGATTTAGGGCTATATAAATAAACATTGATTGATTGATTGATTGAATGCTGGACGACAGCAAAGACTTACTGTGGAGCAAAGACGGCGTCCGCAAAGTACATCCGAACATGACATGACAATCAACAATGTCCCCACAAAGAAGGATAAAAACAACTGAAATATTCTTGGTTGCTAAAACAAAGTAGATGCGGGAAATATCGCTCAAAGGAAGACATGAAACTGCTACAGGAAGATACCAAAAAAAGAGAAAAAGCCACCAAAATATGAGCGCCAGACAAGAAGTAAAACACTACACACAGGAAAACAGCAATAAAACTCCAACTAAGTCAGGGTGTGATGTGACAGGTGGTGACAGTACACCTACTTTGAGACAAGAGCTATATTGATGCATGCTTGGTTATGCTTTAAAGTCATATCCAACAATTGCGACAACGACTTTTTACTGTCAACTGAGTTTTGTTTTTTAATGATTTCTGCTGGTGGTGTGCCTCCGCATTTTTTCAACAGAAAAAATGTGCCTTGGCTCAAAAAAGGTTGAAAAACACTGATGTAGACCACATCACATGTTAGGTAGACCACATCACATGTTATGTAGACCACATCACATGTTAGGTAGACTACATCACATGTTAGGTAGACCACATCACATGTTAGGTAGACATCACATGTTAGGTGGACTACATCACATGTTAGGTGGACCACATCACATGTTAGGTGGACCACATTACATGTTAGGTGGACCACATTACATGTTAGGTAGACCACATAACATGTTATGTAGACCACATCACATGTTAGGTAGACCACATCACATGTTATGTAGACTACATCACATGTTAGGTAGACCACATCACATGTTATGTAGACATCACATGTTAGGTGGACTACATCACATGTTAGGTGGACCACATCACATGTTAGGTGGACTACATCACATGTTAGGTGGACCACATCACATGTTAGGTGGACTACATCACATGTTAGGTGGACCACATCACATGTTAGGTGGACCACATTACATGTTAGGTAGACCACAACACATGTTAGGTAGACCACATCACATGTTAGGTGGACCACATCACATGTTAGGTAGACCACATCACATGTTAGGTGGACCACATCACATGTTATGTGGACCACATCACATGTTAGATAGACCACATCACATGTTAGGTAGACCACATTACATGTTAGGTAGACCACATCACATGTTAGGTAGACCACATCACATGTTAAGTAGACCACATCACATGTTATGTAGACCACATCACATGTTAGGTAGACCACATCACATGTTAGGTAGACCACATCACATGTTAGGTGGACCACATTACATGCTAGGTAGACCACATCACATGTTAGGTAGACCACATCACATGTAAGGTAGACCACATCACATGTTATGTAGACCACATCACATGTTAGGTAGACCACATCACATGTTAAGTAGACCACATCACATGTTATGTAGACCACATCACATGTTAGGTAGACCACATCACATGTTATGTAGACCACATCACATGTTAGGTAGACCACATCACATGTTAGGTAGACCACATCACATGTTAGGTAGACCACATCACATGTTGGGTAGACCACATCACATGTTGGGTAGACCACATCACATGTTAGGTAGACCACATCGCATGTTAGGTAGACCACATCGCATGTTAGGTAGACCACATCACATGTTAGGTGGACCACATTACATGCTAGGTAGACCACATCACATGTTAGGTAGACCACATCACATGTAAGGTAGACCACATCACATGTTATGTAGACCACATCACATGTTAGGTAGACCACATCACATGTTAAGTAGACCACATCACATGTTATGTAGACCACATCACATGTTAGGTAGACCACATCACATGTTAGGTAGACCACATCACATGTTAGGTAGACCACATCACATGTTGGGTAGACCACATCACATGTTGGGTAGACCACATCACATGTTAGGTAGACCACATAACATGTTATGTAGACCACATCACATGTTAGGTAGACCACATCACATGTTATGTAGACTACATCACATGTTAGGTAGACCACATCACATGTTATGTAGACATCACATGTTAGGTGGACTACATCACATGTTAGGTGGACCACATCACATGTTAGGTGGACTACATCACATGTTAGGTGGACCACATCACATGTTAGGTGGACTACATCACATGTTAGGTGGACCACATCACATGTTAGGTGGACCACATTACATGTTAGGTAGACCACAACACATGTTAGGTAGACCACATCACATGTTAGGTGGACCACATCACATGTTAGGTAGACCACATCACATGTTAGG
The DNA here is from genome assembly GCF_033978785.1 of Entelurus aequoreus. Classification (NCBI taxonomy): domain Eukaryota; kingdom Metazoa; phylum Chordata; class Actinopteri; order Syngnathiformes; family Syngnathidae; genus Entelurus; species Entelurus aequoreus. The sequence continues at coordinate 9,881,252 of NC_084747.1, read as the reverse complement.
TGGACCACATCACATGTTATGTGGACCACATCACATGTTAGATAGACCACATCACATGTTAGGTAGACCACATTACATGTTAGGTAGACCACATCACATGTTAGGTAGACCACATCACATGTTAAGTAGACCACATCACATGTTATGTAGACCACATCACATGTTAGGTAGACCACATCACATGTTAGGTAGACCACATCACATGTTAGGTGGACCACATTACATGCTAGGTAGACCACATCACATGTTAGGTAGACCACATCACATGTAAGGTAGACCACATCACATGTTATGTAGACCACATCACATGTTAGGTAGACCACATCACATGTTAAGTAGACCACATCACATGTTATGTAGACCACATCACATGTTAGGTAGACCACATCACATGTTATGTAGACCACATCACATGTTAGGTAGACCACATCACATGTTAGGTAGACCACATCACATGTTAGGTAGACCACATCACATGTTGGGTAGACCACATCACATGTTGGGTAGACCACATCACATGTTAGGTAGACCACATCGCATGTTAGGTAGACCACATCGCATGTTAGGTAGACCACATCACATGTTAGGTGGACCACATTACATGCTAGGTAGACCACATCACATGTTAGGTAGACCACATCACATGTAAGGTAGACCACATCACATGTTATGTAGACCACATCACATGTTAGGTAGACCACATCACATGTTAAGTAGACCACATCACATGTTATGTAGACCACATCACATGTTAGGTAGACCACATCACATGTTAGGTAGACCACATCACATGTTAGGTAGACCACATCACATGTTGGGTAGACCACATCACATGTTGGGTAGACCACATCACATGTTAGGTAGACCACATCACATGTTAGGTAGACCACATCACATGTTAGGTAGACCACATCACATGTTAGGTAGACCACATCACATGTAAGGTAGACCACATCACATGTTAGGTAGACCACATCACATGTTAGGTAGACCACATCACATGTTAGGTGGACCACATTACATGCTAGGTAGACCACATCACATGTTAGGTAGACCACATCACATGTAAGGTAGACCACATCACATGTTATGTAGACCACATCACATGTTAGGTAGACCACATCACATGTTAAGTAGACCACATCACATGTAAGGTAGACCACATCACATGTTATGTAGACCACATCACATGTTAGGTAGACCACATCACATGTTATGTAGACCACATCACATGTTATGTAGACCACATCACATGTTAGGTAGACCACATCACATGTTATGTAGACCACATCACATGTTAGGTAGACCACATCACATGTTAGGTAGACCACATCACATGTTAGGTCAGGGGTCGGCAACCCAAAATGTTGAAAGAGCCATATTGGACCAAAAATACAAAAACAAATCTGTCTGGAGCCGCAAAAAATGAAAAGCCATATTACATACAGATAGTGTGTCATGAGATATAAATGTAATTAAGAGGACTTAAAGGAAACTAAATGAGCTCAAATATAGCTACAAATGAGGCATAATGATGCAATATGTACATATAGCTAGCCTAAATAGCATGTTAGCATCGATTAGCTTGCAGTCATGCAGTGACCAAATATGTCTGATTATCACTCCACACAAGTCAATAACATCAACAAAACTCACCTTTGTGCATTCATGCCCAACGTTAAAAGTGTGGTGGACAAAATGAGATAGAAAAAGTGGCATAAAACACGTCCTAGAAAGTCGGAGAAAGTTATACATGGAAACAAACTATACGGCGAGTTCAAGGACCGCCAAAATTAGTAGGACAAAACGGCACTCGCCAAATACTGGAATCAGTGAAGCATGTTTAATATAAACAGTGTGCTTTATAACAATTAGCGAGGTTTATGTCATGTTTGTCCTCCCACAGAAAACATTCTGAAACAAAAAAATGGATTTTTTTCCCCTCATCTTTTTCCATTCTTCATACATTTTTGAAAAATCTCCAGAGAGCCACTAGGGCGGCGCCAAAGAGCCACATGCGGCTCTAGAGCCGCGGGTTGCCGACCCCCGTGTTAGGTGGACCACATCACATGTTAGGTAGACCACATCACATGTTATGTAGACATCACATGTTAGGTGGACTACATCACATGTTAGGTGGACCACATCACATGTTAGGTAGACATCACATGTTAGGTGGACTACATCACATGTTAGGTGGACCACATCACATGTTAGGTAGACCACATCACATGTTAGGTGGACCACATTACATGTTAGGTAGACCACATCAAATGTTAGGTAGACCACATCACATGTTAGGTGGACCACATCACATGTTAGGTAGACCACATCACATGTTAGGTGGACTACATCACATGTTAGGTGGACCACATCACATGTTAGGTAGACCACATCACATGTTAGGTGGACCACATTACATGTTAGGTAGACCACATCACATGTTATGTAGACCACATCACATGTTAGGTAGACCACATCACATGTTAGGTAGACCACATCACATGTTAGGTAGACCACATCACATGTTAGGTGGACCACATCACATGTTGGGTAGACCACATCACATGTTAGGTAGACCACATCACATGTTATGTAGACCACATCACATGTTAGGTAGACCACATCACATGTTAGGTAGACCACATCACATGTTAGGTAGACCACATCACATGTTAGGTGGACCACATCACATGTTGGGTAGACCACATCACATGTTGGGTAGACCACATCACATGTTGGGTAGACCACATCACATGTTAGGTAGACCACATCACATGTTAGGTGGACCACATCACATGTTATGTAGACCACATCACATGTTATGTAGACCACATCACATATTAGGTAGACCACATCACATGTTAGGTAGACCACATCACATGTTATGTAGACCACATCACATGTTAGGTAGACCACATCACATGTTATGTAGACCACATCACATGTTAGGTAGACCACATCACATGTTATGTAGACCACATCACATGTTAGGTAGACCACATCACATGTTAGGTGGACCACATCACATGTTAGGGAGACCACATCACATGTTAGGTAGACCACATCACATATTAGGTAGACCACATCACATGTTAGGTAGACCACATCACATGTTATGTAGACCACATCACATGTTAGGTAGACCGCATCACATGTTATGTAGACCACATCACATGTTAGGTAGACCACATCACATGTTAGGTAGACCACCTCACATGTTATGTAGACCACATCACATGTTGGGTAGACCACATCACATGTTAGATAGACCACATCACATGTTAGGTGGACCACATTACATGTTAGGGAGACCACATCACATGTTAGGTGGACCACATCACATGTTATGTAGACCACATCACATGTTATGTAGACCACATCACATGTTAGGTGGACCACATCACATGTTAGGTGGACCACATCACATGTTAGGTAGACCACATCACATGTTATGTGGACCACATCACATGTTATGTGGACCACATCGCATGTTAGGTAGACCACATCACATGTTAGGTAGACCACATCACATGTTAGGTGGACCACATCACATGTTAGGTAGACCACATCACATGTTAGGTGGACCACATCACATGTTATGTAGACCACATCACATGTTATGTAGACCACATCACATGTTATGTGGACCACATCACATGTTAGGTGGACCACATTACATGTTAGGTAGACCACATCACATGTTATGTAGACCACATCACATGTTAGGTAGACCACATCACATGTTAGGTAGACCACATCACATGTTAGGTAGACCACATCACATGTTAGGTGGACCACATCACATGTTAGGTAGACCACATCACATGTTAGGTAGACCACATCACATGTTAGGTAGACCACATTACATGTTAGGTAGACCACATCACATGTTAGGTAGACCACATCACATGTTAGGTAGACCACATCACATGTTATGTAGACCACATCACATGTTAGGTAGACCACATCACATGTTAGGTAGACCACATCACATGTTATGTAGACCACATCACATATTAGGTAGACCACATCACATGTTAGGTAGACCACAAAGAAGTCTTTCAGACCCCTTTAGGCTCAAGGCATTAGAGCCGACCTTCATCCGGTATAATTGTATTGTTGTTGTTTTTTTCATTTTATACCAAACTGTAATGTTGCTTGAAGATGATTCCTCCATGTGTATAAACATAATGTACCTGCCTTTATGTGCTTAGTTGTACCACCAACATCATTTAAAGTAAATAATATTATGATATTTTTCTACATGTAAAAGACTTCCTTGTGGTCTACATAGCATGTGATGGTGGTTCTTTGGTCAAAATGTTGCATAGATGATGTTTTACAGACCGTCTTCAAGCCGCTTTCTGACCGTCTCTTCAGGATGCGCCGTTTTGTGGGCGGTCTTATTTACGTGCCTCCACTTTGACCACAAGGAAGTGTTTTACATTTAGAAAAAAATAATAATAAAATGACCCCTTTATTGCACCCTATAATCCGGTGCACCTTTTGTATGAAAATAAACCTGACTAGACCCACTCATCTGCAGTGCGCCTAATAATCCGGTGCGCCCTATGGTCCGAAAAATACGGTATAGCCTTTCAAATGCGATAAACGTGTGTTTCCCTCATATTTTAACATTGTAATTAGAATGTAAACTTTTAAATCTCCAAGTTAAATACAACAAATAATACCAATGAACAACAATTTATCTGTTGGAAAAATGTTTCACTTGAATAAAAATCACAACCAAAAGCAATAAAATAGGATCTGTCTCTGTTAAGAAGAGGGTTGGGGGGCTCTAAAATATACACCAACCAAACAAACAATACATTTTATGGCTACAAAAGTATTGACAAACAAAGTTGCACTTGAACATGTAGGGGGAGGTAGGAAGTGTGGAACAAGTTCAAGGAGAAACATCTAATGGATCATGTCTGAGCTAAAGTGGGTTTGTGTCCTGCAGACGTGCAGCAGCTGATTGGTCATCCAGAAGAACTTCTCCCCCAGCCGCAGGGTGATGGCTCCACTTTGAAGCAAGAGCGTCCATGGCCCTCCCACGTTAAAGAGGAAGAGGAGGAATTATGGATAACGCAGGAGACTGATCTCACCAAGTTGCCGCTGACTGTTGTCTCTGTGAAGACTGAAGATGATGAAGAGAAACCACAAGTAGACAACCTCTTAGCTCCACTATCAGATAGTGAGGCTGAAGACGATGTTGACGAACCTTTGAGCAGCGATACAGACTGTGAAGGTGATATGAATTCTAATACTGACAACAAACATTCTGGTTGCTCTGCAAAAAAGAGAAGTAAAACATGTTTGAGCTGCTCAGTTTGTGCTAAAAGCTTTACTCAGAAGAGCAATTTGACTAAACACGTGAGAACACACACGGGAGAAAAACCATTTGTTTGTCCAGTTTGTGGTAAAACATTTTCTCAAAAGACCAATTTGACCAGGCACATGAAAACGCACACAAGAGAAAAACCGTTTAATTGTTCAGTTTGCGTTCAAGTTTTTTCCTATGAGGCACATTTGAAAGCGCACATGAGAACACACACGGGAAAGAAACGATTCATTTGTTCAGTTTGTGGTAAGAAAAGTTCTCTCAAGACCCATTTGACAGCACACATGAGAACACACACAGGAGAGAAACCTTTTATATGTTCAGTCTGTGGGCAAAAATTTTCTCAAAATGCCCATTTGACTGCACACTCGAGAACGCACACAGGAGAGAAACCATTTGATTGTTCAGTTTGCGGCAAAAGTTTTTCTCAAAAGGCCTATTTGGCGTCACACATGAGAACACACACGGGAGAGAAACCGTTTGATTGTTCAGTTTGCGGCAAAAGTTTTTCTCTAAAGCAATCTTTGACTCGACACATGAGAGTTCACGCGGGAGAAATGCCTGGCAAGTACACTTACATTAAACTTTGTTAGTGCTAACATTTTGACGCCAAACTATCTAAAAGGATCTTTACATCGTGTGCATTTTAACTCGTTACATTCTGAGATAATCCGTAGAAGCAAACTGAGCATGAACTCGATTTTTTTCTGACAGCAGCTACACAACTTGCATTGTTAAGAGATCAACATGGATGGGGTTTCCCTCACCTTTCTTATGGATTACAGAAGTGTACATCAATGATCATGAAATGGTGTTTGTGTTGTGAGAATGAGAATGTGAGTATACGCTGCAGGCCAAAGTGGCCCAAATCTGATTTTTTATTTTTTTTTATCTGATTTTTTCCCACCTGGCTGTTTACACTGCAAGTGAAATGTGATTTTTATCAGACTCCAGTGTACACACCAATATGGCTTCAACTTCACTTGCATGCAGAGTGCAACAAAGTGAAAACAAAAGAAGTTAACCGGGAGGAAGTTGCCACTACTACAAAATAAAATAAAAGTTAATAAAAAACTTTCTTTACGTGAAAATAAATTAAAGTGATATAATATATGAATGGATGTATATAGTGTGATATGTTTGGGAGAGTTCTAATCTTTTAATGGTTGTTAGAGGAGACATCAGCGTGGATCTACAGGAGCTTTATTTTTCAACTCACAGCATCAATTCCGGTCCTTCAACAATCGCTATTTCTTTGGAATTAAAATATATATTAATATATTACATATAGCCTATTATTTGCTCACTATTGACTAATCATGCATCGAAAATGTGGTCGTCTTAACCCTTGTGTGGTGTTGGGGTCTGTGGGACCCGTTTTAATTTTTTATTAAAAGAAAAATGATACAATTAATTAATTTTTCAAACTGAGACTCACTGACTTTGGCTCATTTTCTGTGAAGAACATATATCAGAATACATATTTAATGACCACACACCATACACCCCCCATACACATTTCTATTACATATAAGATGTCCGGGTCCACTGGACCCGGGGCTAATAGAAGTGTGGAAATTGATGTTCTGTGTACCACACGCATACACCCACACACACACACACACACACACACACACAGCAGGCCTCGACAGGAGGAGGACAGAGTGTAGGTACACAGAACATCAGAGGGTCAAATGTGCGAGAAAATGAGAGCAGACAGTGTTGACAAACAATGTTGCAACCTTGTGTGGGAACCGCAGGTGTAGAAGCACAAAAGAAGAATCCCTGTGGGATGCAGAAACTGGCAGAGAAATTTTCCGTGCAACGTTCATATTGTTGTTACTCAGCCAGCGTTTGTGGGTCTGATGGACCCGTTGCATTTTGTGGCTTTTAATGCCTCACAATCAAACACTTTTATGTTCAAATACTGAACAGATGTTTATCGGGATAAGGTAAACATCTGTTCAGTATTTTAACATAAAAGTGTTTGATTGTGAGGCGTTAAAAGCCACAGAATGCAACGGGTCCATCAGACCCACAAATGCTGGCTGAGTAACAACAATATGAACATTACACAAGGGTTAAATAGACATTGCTCACCGAAACCGGATGTGGTGGTGAAATATCCACTTCCGCTGGCGACTGCGTCTTTCCTTGCGCACGCGAGTGACGTAGCTGACGAAACAGTCACCTTCGAGTCGCATTGCGTTTAGACTGAAGTCACATTTGAAAACATTAGATTTGAAGCATTTTGGAGTGTTTAAACTGGCAAAAAGACTCAGGTCTGTGTCACTTAAGGGCAAAATAAATCAGGTTTGGTGTGCAGTTTTAATGTAGTTGTATAATATAGTCGTGTTGTACATGCACACAGAGTGTAAGTTATCTTCAACAACACTTGCATTTGTTTTAATACAGAAATAAGAACTGTCACGTGACACAAACATAATATTAGGGAGACCATAACAATGTGATATCCTCTTTTGGGACATAAGACTTTTTATTATTTGTTTTTTTTCTTTGTTGTGACCCTTTTTATAAAAAAAAAAACCTCAAATATACCTGACCACAGCTGACCCAAACATTGAATAACAATCTTATGTAAAGATAAGCAAAATTAATAATTATTTTTGAGGCCCCTGTATATCATATGTTTGATCAGTCAGTACTAGTGTAAATTTGTAGCAGAGCAATGACGTAATGCTGACTATATATGGACATGATGAATATGTGTTGAAGCAACGTGACACCAGTGTAATTATATTAACTAAATAACTGAAGAAGAAGGTCACACACTAATTTGGGTGGCTCCTTGCGGTGCAGAAAAAGGAAAAACGGTGACAGTAAGCACAGGGAAAGGTATGCAACATGGGGGTACAAAGAACAAAAAGCAAAACAATGGCAACCAGGGACAGGTGTGTCCTGATTGCCAATCGGGGACAGGTAAGGGAGACAGTAGAAGTTGTGACAGAAAGGAAGCAAACGGGACATGGAAACTAAAAATAAGAGTGTTGGTCAGGAGATAAAACAAAATACCAGAAACTAATAATAATTTTCATGAGATACAAAATAGACTGGAAGGATTTTCAGAAAATGTGCTTGTTAAAAGTGATGAAGGCACTTTTTGTTCAATGCTGGTAAATATGTGATCTAGGGGTCAAAAAGTATCCCAAATTTAAATAAAGTGTTCATGCATCAAAAATCCTAGATGGTCTCCTCAAAATTAAGAATATCTATTTTTTTATGTACATAACTTGGGTTATAATGAAGATAAACATAAAGAAAATGTATTTTTATATTTCTTCCAGGGTGAGGAACCTATTGGACCTATTATTTTTAATCAATAACAACATATTTCCAAGAAATGGGCATTTTATTGCGACATGACACAGCAAAATAATATGATTTAGCATCAAATCTAGTTCACCGTATCCGTCTCCTATAAATGCAAAATATTTTTACTGGCAAAACATGTTTAAATGTAACTTATAATGGTACCTGATGGCAAAATGTATGTGGAGTTGATGTTGTTGTGGGTGAAAATGTATTGTAATTTATGAAATGCAGATATATATATATATATATATATATATATATATATATATATATATATATATATATATATATATATATATATATATATATATATATATATATATATATATATATATATATATATACACTACCGTTCAAAAGTTTGGGGTCACATTTTGAAATGTCCTTATTTTTGAAGGAAAAGCACTGTACTTTTCAATGAAGATAACTTTAAACTAGTATTAACTTGAAAGAAATACACTCTATACATTGCTAATGTGGTAAATGACTATTCTAGCTGCAAATATCTGGTTTTTGGTGCAATATCTACATAGGTGTATAGAGGCCCATTTCCAGCAACTATCACTCCAGTGTTCTAATGGTACCATGTGTTTGCTCATTGGCTCAGAAGGCTAATTGGTGATTAGAAAACCCTTGTGCAATCATGTTCACACATCTGAAAACAGTTTAGCTCGTTACAGAAGCTACAAAACTGACCTTCCTTTGAGCAGATTGAGTTTCTGGAGCATCACATTTGTGGGGTTAATTAAACGCTCAAAATGGCCAGAAAAAGAGAACTTTCTTCTGAAACTCGACAGTCTATTCTTGTTCTTAGAAATGAAGGCTATTCCACAAAATTGTTTGGGTGATCCCAAACTTTTGAACGGTAGTGTATATACAAACCCCGTTTCCATATGAGTTGGGAAATTGTGTTAGATGTAAATATAAACGGAATACAATGATTTGCAAATCCTTTTCAACCCATATTCAATTGAATGCACTACAAAGACAACATATTTGATGTTCAAACTTTTTTGCAAATAATAATTAACTTAGAATTTCATGGCTGCAACACGTGCCAAAGTATTTGGGAAAGGGCATGTTCACCACTGTGTTACATGGCCTTTCCTTTGAACAACACTCAGTAAAGGTTTGGGAACTGAGGAGACACATTTTTGAAGCTTCTCAGGTGGAATTCTTTCCCATTCTTGCTTGATGTACAGCTTAAGTTGTTCAACAGTCCGGGGGTCTCCCTTGTGCTATTTTAGGCTTCATAATGCACCACACATTTTCAATGGGAGACAGGTCTGGACTACAGGCAGGCCAGTCTAGTACCCGCACTCTTTTACTATGAAGCCACGTTGATGTAACACGTGGCTTGGCATTGTCTTGCTGAAATAAGCAGGGGCGTCCATGGTAACGTTGCTTGGATGGCAACATATGTTGCTCCAAAACCTGTATGTACCTTTCAGCATTAATGGTGCCTTCACAGATGTGTAAGTTACCCATGTCTTGGGCACTAATACACCCCCATACCATCACACATGCTGCCTTTTACACTTTGCGCCTATAACAATCCGGATGGTTCTTTTCCTCTTTGGTCCGGAGGACACGACGTCTACAGTTTCCAAAAACAATTTGAAATGTGGACTGGTCAGACCACAGAACACTTTTCCACTTTGTATCAGTCCATCTTAGATGAGCTCAGGCCCAGCGAAGCCGACGGCGTTTCTGGGTGTTGTTGATAAACGGTTTCTGCCTTGCATAGGAGAGTTTTAACTTGCACTTACAGATGTAGCGACCGACTGTAGTTACTGATAGTGGGTTTCTGAAGTGTTCCTGAGCCCATGTGGTGATATCCTTTACACACTGATGTCGCTTGTTGATGTAGTACAGCCTGAGGGATGGAAGGTCACGGGCTTAGCTGCTTACGTGCAGTGATTTCTCCAGATTCTCTGAACCCTTTGATGATATTACGGAGCGTAGATGGTGAAATCCCTAAATTCCTTGCAATAGCTGGTTGAGAAAGGTTTTTCTTAAACTGTTCAACAATTTGCTCAGGCATTTGTTGACAAAGTGGTGACCCTCGCCCCATCCTTGTTTGTGAATGACTGAGCTTTTCATGGAATCTACTTTTATTCCCAATCATGGCACCCACCTGTTCCCAATTAGCCTGTTCACCTGTGGGATGTTCCAAATAAGTGTTTGATGAGCATTCCTCAACTTTATCAGTATTTATTGCCACCTTTCCCAACTTCTTTGTCACGTGTTGCTGGCATCAAATTCTAAAGTTAATGATTATTTGCAAAAAAAAAATGTTTATCAGTTTGAACATCAAATATGTTGTCTTTGTAGCATATTCAACTGAATATGGCTTTAAAATGATTTGCAAATCATTGTATTCCGTTTATATTTACATCTAACACAATTTCCCAACTCATATGGAAACGGGATTTGTACATATATGTATGTATATATATATATATATATATATATATATATATATATATATATATATATATATATATATATATATATATATATATATATATATATATATATATATATGTCTTAATTAGATTATCCAAAAAATAGTGCTCGATACCGTGGTAGAGCGTAATATGTATGTGTGGGAAAAAATCACAAGACTATTTCATCTCTACAGGCCTGTTTCATGAGGGGTTTCCTCAATCCTCAGGAGATTTTAATGGAAGCATTCACATACCATGGTTTATATAGGGCACAGAGCGGGTGACTCATGTGTTACACATGAGTCAATCACCACGCCCCCACGCCTGCCTGTACCCACCCTCTCTGTGCCCTATACAAACCATGGTATGTGAATGCTTCCATTAAAATCTCCTGAGGATTGAGGAAACCCCTCATGAAACAGGCCTGTAGAGATGAAATAGTCTTGTGATTTTTTCCCACACACATATATATATATATATATATATATATATATATATATATATATATATATATATATATATATATATATATATATATATATATATATATATATATATATATATATATGTATATGTATATATATATATATATATATATATATATATATTAGGGCTGGGAATCTTTGGGTGTCCCACGATTCGATTCAAAATCGATTCTAGGGGTCACGATTCGATTCAAAATCGATTTTTTTTTCAATTCAAAACGATTCTCGATTCAAAAACGTTTTTTTTTTTTTTTTAAAACAATACACAACAATACCATAATACTGCAATACAATTTAATTTTGGAGTTCTAAACTTGTGATTTCTTGAAGTGTTTATTAAGTGGTAATTTGTCACATTTGTCCCAATTAACTTTATACCCTGATAAACAGCCATATTCAGTGATGACATTATTTATATAAAGAAGACAGGAGTTAACATGTGACAGGTAAAAAAAATATATGTGTGTGTATATATATATGGATATATATATATAGGTATATATAGTCAGTCCACCCCAGGGCAGCTGTGGCTACGAAAGTAGCTTACCACCACTAGGTGTGAATGAATGATGGGTTTTTAACATGTAAAACGACTTTGGGTACTTAGAAAAGCGCTATATAAATCCCAGGTATTATTATTATATATATATATATATCATAAATATTGATCTACATGTCATATGATGTATCAAGTGATTGACCACATTATTATTATTATTATTAGTAGTAGTAGTAGTAGTATTAATAAAGCATTTAAAATGAACGACTGCTAATTGAGCTATATAGTAAATAGAAATACTTGTGACCTGTATTTTTTATTTGTTTAAACAAAACCCCACACAATGTGTTTTGATAAGGTTTGGGGAAATAAACATGTTTGGTAAAAATATATATATATATATATATATATATATATATATATATATATATATATATATATATATATATATATATAAATATATATAAATATATATATATATATAAATATATATATATATATATATATATATTTATATATATATATATATATATATATATATATATATATATATAAATATATATATATATATATATATTTATATATATATATATATATATATATATATATATATATATATATATATATATATATATATATATATATATATATATATATATGTGTGTATATATATATATATATATATAAAATTAATCAATTCAACAGAAAAACATGTTTGAATAATTTTGATGGATAAAAGTTGTTTAAAAACAAAAAAGTTGTTTAAAAACAAAATAAATGTAGTGTTTGATTATGTTTGGTTATCAGTTGATACGTTCACGAATTGGTTGTTAAAAGAAGAAATATTAACATGACTTTATATTGAAAAATCTGCCGTAAAGTCGGAAACGGAAGTTGCCGACTTTCGACGCATGGGCAAACGGGTCGAGCAGCGCAAAGACATTGACGGCAACAAGATGGCGGACGAACGGCGGTGGCTTCCCGAAAAGGTTTCAAGTCTACCTTTAACATTTTTATAGACCCTCCAATATTTTTTTCTTAAGCTCACGAAACGAAAATTGACTTTGGAGCGATGTTGTTTTACCTGAAGTGAAGATTGAAGACGTGATAGAAGATGGACGACTACTGCTATGCTAAGATGGCGACGTCATGTAAAAGAGAAAGTGAAAGAGAATCAGCGCCACCAACTTCCAGCAAATCACCAACGGAGGAAACTGCAGATAAAGGTGAGTGAGTTGAAGTTTCCAACAACATCATTTTGGAAGCTATCGTGAGCCCTCAAAAAAGCGTCAATGAGAAATTAGCCGACGTTGTTGAAGAATGTAAACAAAGCGCCGCCATGATTGTTAGCTTGAAGAAGGCAGTGGAGTTCACATCAGAGGAGATGAAAGAATGCAAAAGTCAAATAAAAAAATATATATATATTTTGCACCAATCAATTATAAGCTCCGCCCGAATGCAAAACAAGCGCTTGTGTAAAGAAAATAATGATGTGGAAGAAGAGATGTTGGGGAAGAGTAAGAGATGTGGACTGGACCACATGTCTACATCAACGTGCAGAGGATTGGAGGTAATAAAGAACAAGAATAATATGATTACTGTTAACTTTGGATTATTGGGAAGTTCTCCACAAGTGTCACAGCTCATAAAGTCAAAGAAAGTTACCAAAGCAAATATAAATCATTTGAATTGTTGCTTTCTCGATTACGCTTGCACCTCCTGGTACCCTAACACCTCCAAAACACTCAAATCTAGACTCCAAACATCCCAGAACAAGCTAGTCAGGTTACTTCTAGACCTCCACCCCAGATCCCACCTCACTCCTACCCACTTCTCTAAAGTGGGCTGGCTCAAGGTGGAGGACAGAGTTAAACAACTTGCACTGAGCCTAGTCTATAAAATCCGCTACACCTCCCTGATACCGAAGTACATGTCAAACTACTTCCTTAACGTAAATGACCGCCATAACCACAACACCAGGGGGAGCTCCACTAACCACGTTAAACCCAGATTCCGAACTAACAAAGGTCTTAACTCATTCTCTTTCTATGCCACATCAATGTGGAATGCGCTCCCAACAGGTATAAAAGAAAGGGCATCTCTATCCTCCTTCAAAACCGCAATAAAAGTTCACCTCCAGGCAGCTACAACCCTAAACTAACACCCTCCCCGGATTGTTAATAATCAAATGTAAACAATCAAATGCAGATACTTTTTCTTTTTCTTATGCCTTCTGATCTCTCTCTCTCTCTCTCTCTCTCTATGTCCACTACTTGATGTCCATAATCCCCCCCACCCACCCCCCCCCTCCCTCCACACCCCTGATTGTAAATAATGTAAATAATTCAATGTGATTATCTTGTGTGATGACTGTATTATGATGATAGTATATATGATAGTATATATCTGTATCATGAATCAATTTAAGTGGACCCCGACTTAAACAAGTTGAAAAACTTATTGGGGTGTTACCATTTAGTGGTCAATTGTACGGAATATGTACTTCACTGTGCAACCTACTAATAAAAGTCTCAATCAATCAATCAATCAATCATTTGAATTGTTGCTTTCTCGATTATGCTTGCACCTCTTGGTACCCTAACACTTCCAAAACACTCAAATCTAGACTCCAAACATCCCAGAACAAGCTAGTCAGATCTCACCTCACTCCTACCCACTTCTCCAAAGTGGGCTGGCTCAGGGTGGAGGACAGAGTAAAACAACTTGCACTGAGCCTAGTCTATAAAATCCGCTACACCTCCCTGATACCGAAGTACATGTCAAACTACTTCCTTAACGTAAATGACCGCCATAACCACAACACCAGGGGGAGCTCCACTAACCACGTTAAACCCAGACTCCGAACTAACAAAGGTCTTAACTCATTCTCTTTCTATGCCACATCAATGTGGAATGCGCTCCCAACAGGTATAAAAGAAAGGGCATCTCTATCCTCCTTCAAAACCGCACTAAAAGTTCACCTCCAGGCAGCTACAACCTAAACTAACACCCTCCCCGGATTGCTAATAATCAAATGCAAACAATCAAATGCAGATACTTATTCTTATGCTTTCTGAACTCACTATGTCCAATACTTGCTGTACATATCCCACCAAGTCAGACCTACACTGTTTCAATGTCCATTTCTCTGATGATGCAATTGTTGATGACCGAAGTGCTGATATCAACCAAACCTAACCCCCCCTCCACATCCCACACCCCGGATTGTAAATAATTCAATGTATATACTCTGATGATTAACTTGTGTGATGACTGTATATATTTGATAGTATATATTTGTATCATGAATTGATTAACGTGGACCCCGACTTAAACAAGTTGAAAAACTTATTGGGGTGTTACCATTTAGTGGTCAATTGTACGGAATATGTACTGTACTGTGCAATCTACTAATAAAAGTCTCAATCAATCAATCAAATTCTGTTATAATTTTAATTACATCTTGGATGTTATAATGTTAGGCACTTAAGAATGTTTGTAAACTAAAAAACTCATCTTAAATTACAAAACACACAAATGTAATTATCTTAGTCATCAGACGTGGACATTTCTTTCTTAATAAATTAGGACTAATTACAGGCTATCCCCCCGAGTGCCAAAATACATGTGGTCATCATGATGTCATCACCTAATTTGTATAATCTGCGATGATACATATATTTTCTTTAAAAAGGTGAAACATTTACATTTTAAAAACAAATCTGCATCATCATTAATTATATATATATATGTTTTTTTAACCATCCATTTTCTACCGCTTGTCCCTTTCTGGGTCGCGGGGGATGCTGGATTCGGGCGGAAGGAGGGGTACACCCTGGACAAGTCGCCAACTCATCTATTATATCGTTATTGTACAATGTACTTTGTTTAGAATTTCTCTTTTAGGGACTTTTTCTTGATTAAAAATCATCTATTTCTGGTGTCATTGTAAACTGTACTCGCTGTTAGAGACTCTCCTGTCGCTCCATGTCTGCGAGCTGCCGCCCGCCTCTACTGTCTCGAAACAATCACGAATTATTAGTAGTCAAGGAGGCCGATATTTGGAGCCAATATTCATTTGCAGTAAAAGTTATTTAAACATGAATAGTGTACGCCATTAAATCGGAAGACAAGGCTTTAAGTTGTTTTTAACATAATGTTTTGGTATGGTCACTATCAATATTTGTATCGATTCGCCCACTTTTGTTTACATTCAAGAGTTTTATCTTGGAGTTTAGCACGTGTAGTGTAGCATGTTTAGCTATTTCGTGTCCTCCAGTGATAATGCTAAAGGAAGCAACATAGTTTATATGCCGCCATGTGGGGTGAGGATTGCTTACTTTGATGCAGATTTGCACTATGAAGTGATATTAGCGCTAACGAGTGCTTGTTCTTTTCTCGCTGCCAAAATTTGCGGTATGCAGGTAAAATGTGTCATCAATTTGCATGATCAAAATATTACCATAGTATTAACAGCTTTATGGTCGAACAGAGGGTTGTCTATGTCGCGCAACCCCATTTTCAACCAGTGGAAACCAAAGCTTTCTGAACAGTATTTCTTATCTAAAAGTTGTTTTTTTTTGTTTTACAACTCGTGTTGCATGTTAAAATAGTACCGTTTTTAGGGCCATGTCCGGATTGAATTAATTTCAATTAAATTTAAAGGGTAACTGCACATTTTTGTAGAGTTTTGCCAGTGATTCACACAGCTTATTGTGTGTGCATTCTAAACAGAAAACACCATTGCAGCGAACAGGATTCACCTGTATTGTACTCCATTAAGGTTTTATATACATGCTGTAAGAATATATGCAATATAGTATTTTAGAGTTGTCCAGATACCAATATTTTGGTACCGGTACGGGTAAAATCTTAGGGTACATTAAACGTATGTTTATTATTGCAATTTAGTCATTAAATAAAATAGTCAACATACTAGACAACTTGTCTTTTAAAGGCCTACTGAAATGTTTTTTTATTTATTTAAAGGCCTACTGAAAGCCACTACTACCGACCACGCAGTCTGATAGTTTATACATCAATAATGAAATCTTAACATTATAACACATGCCAATACGGCCGGGTTAACTTATAAAGTGACATTTTAAATTTGCCGCTAAACTTCCGGTTCGAAACGCCTCTGAGGATGACGTATGCGCGTGACGTAGCCCGGGGAACAGAGGTATGCCTTCCCCATTGAAGCCAATACGAAATAGCTCTGTTTTCATTTCATAATTCCACAGTATTCTGGACATCTGTGTTCGTGAATCTGTTCCAATCATGTTCATTGCATTATGGAGAAGGAAGCTGAGCAAGCAAAGAAGAAAGTTGTCGGTGCGAAATGGACGTATTTTTCGAACGTAGTCAGCAACAGTACACAGCCGGCGCTTCTTTGTTTACATTCCCGAAAGATGCAGTCAAGATGGAAGAACTCGGATAACAGAGACTCTAACCAGGAGGACTTTTGACTTCGATACACAGACGCCTGTAGAGAACTGGGACAACACAGACTCTTACCAGGATTACTTTGATTTGGATGACAAAGACGCAGACGTGCTACTGTGAGTATGCAGCTTTGGCTTCTAAACATTTGATCGCTTGACCGTATGTGCGCAACTTTTTTTTGCGTATGTACGTAACTTTTTTAAAATATATAAGCTTTATGAACCTTGGGTTAGGTGAACGGTCTTTTGGGCTGAGTGATTGTGTGTGTTGATCAGGTGTTTGAATTGTATTGGCGTGTTCTATGGAGCTAGGAGCTAGCAGAGGAGCTAGGAGCTAGCATAACAAACACGCAGGTGTTTTTATGCAGGATTAATTTGTGGCATATTAAATATAAGCCTGGTTGTGTTGTGGCTAATAGAGTATATATATGTCTTGTGTTTATTTACTGTTGTAGTCATTCCCAGCTGAATATCAGGTCACCCCCGGCTCTCACAGCATCTTCCCTATCTGAATAGCTTCAACTCCCCACTAGTCCTTCACTTGCACTTTACTCATCCACAAATCTTTCATCCTCGCTCAAATTAATGGGGAAATTGTCGCTTTCTCGGTCCGAATCTCTCTCACTTCATGCGGCCATCATTGTAAACAATAGGGAACTTTGCGTATATGTTCAACTGACTACGTCACGCTACTTCCGGTAGGGGCAAGCCTTTTTTTTTATCAGATACCAAAAGTTGCAATCTTTATCGTCGTTGTTCTATACTAAATCCTTTCAGCAAAAATATGGCAATATCGCGAAATGATCAAGTATGACACATAGAATAGATCTGCTATCCCCGTTAAAAGAAAATCGACGATAAAGTTCGCAACTTTTGCTCGCTGATAAAAAAAAAGCCTTGCCTGTATCGGAAGTAGCGTGACGTCACAGGAGCTAGTATTCCTCACAATTCCCCGTTGTTTACAATGGAGCGAGAGAGATTCGGACCGAGAAAGTGACGATTACCCCATTAATTTGAGCGAGGATGAAAGATTCGTAGATGAGGAACGTTACAGTGAAGGACTTGAGAGGCAGTGATGGACGTATCTTTTTTCTCTCTGACCGTAACTTAGGTACAAGCTGGCTCATTGGATTCCACACTCTCTCCTTTTTCTATTGTGGATCACGGATTTGTATTTTAAACCACCTCGGATACTATATCCTCTTGAAAATGAGAGTCGAGCACGCGAAATGGACATTTAAAGTGACTTTTATCTCCACAACAATACATCGGTGACACACTTAGCTACTGAGCTAACGTGCTAGCATCGTTCTCAAATGAAGATAGAAACAAAATAAATAAACCCCTGACTGGAAGGATAGACAGAAGACCAACAATACTATTAAACCATGTACATGTAACTACACGGTTAAAAATTCTCAGCCTGGTAAGGCTTAACAATGCTGTTGCTAACGACGCTAAGGCTAATTTAGCAACTTAGCAACCGGACCTCACAGAACTATGTACTCTCTCCTTTTTCCATTGTGGATCACGGATTTGTATTTTAAACCACCTCGGATACTATATCCTCTTGAAAATGAGAGTCGAGAACGCGAAATGGACATTTAAAGTGACTTTTATCTCCAAGACAATACATCGGTGACACACTTAGCTACTGAGCTAACATGCTAGCGTCGTTCTCAAATGAAGATAGAAACAAAATAAATAAACCCCTGACTGGAAGGATAGACAGAAGACCAACAATACTATTAAATCATGTACATGTAACTACACGGTTAAAAATTCTCAGCCTGGTAAGGCTTAACTATGCTGTTGCTAACGACGCTAAGGCTAATTTAGCAACTTAGCAACCGGACCTCACAGAACATTTAAAACATTATCGCTCCACCTACGCCAGCCAGCCCTCATCTTCCCATCAACAGCCGTGCTCACCTGCATTCCAGCGATCAACGGCGCGACGAAGGACTTCATCTGTGGGTTTGGCGGCAAGCATCGGTTAGGCGTCTGCTTTCAGGGTAAGTAGTCCTTGTTGTGTTGCTGTAAGTATTGTAATGCCCCGCAGTGGAGAAGGAGTCACACAGACGAGGATGCACTGCTCAATCGCTTTATTAACAAGCGGTAACTGGTTGTAGTTCAAAAAGTAACGCACACATACACGAGCTGCTGTTAGCCACAACTCACGCTCACACACACTCAAGTTCTCCGCCAACTCACTCGCGCATGCGCGTTCCCCAAACCCTTAAAGACACAGTACACTAATGCAAATATCACAGATATTACAGTATTGTACTTAGCCGCTAAGACACCGATCGATCCCACCTACAACGTTCTTCTTTGCAGCCTCCATTGTTCATTAAACAAATTGCAAAAGATTCACCAACACAGATGTCCAGAATACTGTGGAATTTTGTGGAAGAAAACAAGAGGCTTTTCTATCGGGTCCGATGGGGTCCAACCACTTCCGTTGCTTTTGTGACGCCACGCGCATAAATCATATCCAAAGGAGTTTTTCCAACCGGAAGTGTGGCGGGAATTTTAAAATGTCACTTTATAAGTTAACCCGGCCGTATTGGCATGTGTTGCAATGTTAAGATTTCATCATTGATATATAAACTATCAGACTGCGTGGTCGGTAGTAGTGGCTTTCAGTAGGCCTTTAATAGTAAGTAAACAAACAAAGACTCCTAATTAGTCTGCTGACGTATGCAGTAACATATTGTGTCATTTATACACCTATTATTTTGTCTACATTATGAGGGACAAGCAGTAAAAATCTACTTGTTCATTTACTGTTAACATCTGCTTATTATCTGTTTCAACATGTTCTAGCTACCCTTCTGTTAAAATGTAATAATCACTTATTCTTCTATTCTTTGATACTTTACATTAGTTTTGGATGATACCACAAATTTAGGTATCGATTTGATACCAAGTAGTTACAGGATCATACATTGGCCATATTCAAAGTCCTCATGTGTCCAGGGACATATTTACTGAGTTTATAAATTATGAATTCTTTTAAAAGGAAAAAATATTTTGTGAGGCTAAAAAGTATTGCAAAGATCGGCTGCCCCCCCAAAACTCCTCGCCGTCATAAGATCATTCCACAAATACACACAGGGTTCCGTCTGTTGGGAAGGAGGAATCTGCAGCGGCGTAAAACCGGGCTGCGTTCTTGCGCCAACCCTCCTTGGAATGTTCTTCTCCCTCGTTCTGTCTACTGCTTTCGGCACATGTTCTGAAGGTGTCTCCCTACACACGAGAGCTGATGGGGAACTTTTCAACCTTGCCCGTTTGCGCTCTAAGACCAAGGTGACCAGTGTCAGTGTCTAGGAAATGCTTTTTGCTGATGATGCAGCTTTAGCATCCCACACCAAGTCCGGCCATAAACACATCACCAAAACATTAGTGAAAAAAATGATATCTAGCAAAAGTGGTCATTTTCTGCAGTACAAACCAGACCAAAAGCAACTTTGTTATATCAACAGCAGCCGCTCGCTCTTTCTCACTTGCGCCAACACATGCACATATGGCACTTAGCCAGTGATGCGTTTACAGCCACACAAAAAGTCGGACAACTCCAACACCACACATAAAGTGTCATTCCAGGTCGTTACACTATGATTTACCAATCAAATGTGTGCTTATTCTAGTGTCATTAATTAGGAATCTTAATTTATAAATATTAATCATGACATGCTGTTAGTATATTAAATAAATACTAATAAAAATATATTAAGTTGCAGGAATGTACACATGATCCCCTGCTTACATCTCATTGTGCAACATGTGGATGTTTTAATGGGAACTAAATGCAACGTCTAAAAGGGGTACAAACTATTTCCAAAGCAGGACCTCCACCCAGACAAACAATACAAGTACACAGTTCATGAAAAACATTTGTTGTTATTGTCATTGTAAGTGGGCCTAAACACTTATATTAGACATGGAAATGACTGCTGTCATTTGATAATAATAAAAAGAGAATGTTGTCTGTCTATCTGTGTTGGCCCTGCGATGAGGTGGGGACTTGTCCAGGGTGTACCCCGCCTTCCGCCTGAATGCAGTCGAGATAGGCTCCAGCACCCACCGCGACCCCGAAAGGGACAAGCGGTAGAAAATGGATGGACGAAAAAAAATAAATTAAATAAGATGTCTTCTCTTTAAACAATGACAAAATAGAATAAAATAGTAGCTACATGTACAGTATAAAATTCAATACATGCACACAACTTAAGAGATTGAAGTTGTTTTTTAGTCAGGTTTGGGCCAGGTGTGCTGCTGGTGTAGCCACAGTGTGCACGTCTGATGTTGCTCACATGGCCTCCACTCAATGCTCAGGGAGTTTTTGCGTTTGCTCACACACATGAACAATTAGAGGGAACATTGAACGAGACCATTTTATATGTTAGAAGGCGGGAAAAACATTTTTATTTTCTTGTCTCCCATAATGAGAGACACTGATCCATCATTCTGGCGAGGCACTAAAAGAATGTCCATGAAACACTACACACACATCCATACATAGAAGAAAGTGTGGAGTGAGTTGAAGGAAAAAACATCTCATGGATCATGTCTGAACTAAAGTGTGTTTGTGTCCTGCAGACGTCCAGCAGCTGATTGGTCATTCAGAAGAACTTCCACCTCGTGTGCAGAAGCAAGCGTGTCCATGGCCTTCCCACATTAAAGAGGAAGAGAAGGAATTCTGGATAACGCAGGGAAGTGATCTCACCAAGTTGCCACTGACTGTTGTCTCTGTGAAGACTGAAGATGATGAAGAGAAACCACTGATTTGTCATCCAGAAGAACTTCCACCTCCGCCGCAGGGCGAGGGCTCCACTTTGAGGCAAGAGCGTCCATGGCCCCCCCACATTAAAGAGGAAGAGGAAGAACTCTGGATAACGGAGGAAGATGATCTCACTAAGCTACCACTGACTATTGTCTCTGTGAAGACTGAAGATGATGAAGAGAAACCACAATTTGACAACCTTTTAGCTCCACTATCAGATAGTGAGGCCGAAGACGACGATGAAGAACCTTTGAGCAGCGATACAGACTGTGAAGGTGAAATGAGGACTCACACTGACAACAAACATTTCAGCTGCTCAGTTTGTGCTAAAAGCTTTAATCATAAGAACACTTTGACTGGACACATGAGAACACACACGGGAGAAAAACCATTTAACTGTACAGTTTGCGGCAGAAATTTTTCTCAAAAGACCAATTTGACAGCGCACATAAGAACGCACACAGGAGAGAAACCATTTAGTTGTTTAGTTTGCGGGAAATTATTTTCTCAAAAGACCCATTTGAAAGAACACATGAAAACACACACTGACAACAAACACTCCGGATGTTCTAAAAAGACGACAGATAAACAACGTTTGAGCTGCTCAGTTTGTGCTAGAAGCTTTGGTAACAACAGAAATTTGACTCAACACATGAGAACGCACACAGGAGAAAAACCATTCGTTTGTCTTGTTTGCGGTAAAAAGTTTTCTCAAAAGCCCAATTTGACGCGACACATGAGAACACACACAGGAGATAAACCATTTAATTGTTCAGTTTGTGGGAAAGTTTTCTCTTATAAGATCTACTTTACAGCACATATGAGAACGCACACAGGAGAGAAGCCGTTTAATTGTTCGGTTTGTGGTCAAAACTTTTCTCAAAAGGCCAATTTGACAGCACACCAGAGAACGCACACGGGAGAGAAACCATTTAATTGTTCGGTTTGCGGCAAAACGTTTTCCCGCAAAACCTTTTTGACTGCGCACACGAGAACGCACACAGGGGAGAAACCATTTAATTGTTCGGTTTGCGGTCAACAGTTTTCTCTTAAGGCCCATTTGCCAGCACACATGAGAACACACACCGGGGAAAAGCCGTTTAATTGTTCAGTCTGTGGCAAAAACTATTCCACCAGGCAAAATTTAAATCGACACATAATGAAACACACTGGAGAAAAACACGTTTAGTTTATCATTATGTGGAACAAGATGGCAGACAAATACACTTATGTCAAGACAGAAGAACACACACACGGGGATTAATGTTCCGTTGTTCAGTATAACTAGTCGAAGTAGCATCTAGTGTGATCACATGATCACACTTTTTAGGTGACTTATCACATCTGATGTTACATTTTTATGATTTGACATTTTTTGGAGCACAAACCAAACAACTCAAGTGATGGTGAAGAACAGCAGCTACACAAATTTGATTGGTTGAGAACAAGATGGATGATGTTTTCCTCCCTTTCCTTTTGAATCACAGAAGTGTACCGTATTGTTCGGACTACAAGGCGCACCTAAAATCCTTTCATTTTCTCAAATATCGACAGTGTGCCTTATAACCCGGTGTGCCTAATGCAATTTTATTTTGTACATGGTGAAATGATAAGTGTCACCAGTAGATGGCAGTCACACATAAGAGAGACTGCAATATGACACCAGTAAACAACATCAAAAAATGTAAATGTTCCATTGAGAATAAAGAACATTACACACGGCACTCAAAAATCTGTCAAAATGTTTTAGCATGACTTTGACGCCGCATTGCTTGAGTGATTGTCGGCCCATTACGGCTACCGTAGTCAGAGATACAAGTATTACTATGGGGTGTGTATAAGGACCGCAAAATGGCACCCGTTAGCAGACATATTATCCAGCAGTTTGTTTCACACTATTATGCAAAAGCAACTTTTCTTACCTTCTGGCACCTGCTGATCTGTATTTGAGATCTGCATAAGTCCTGAAAATTTGCGCACGTCCGCCACTGTAGTCCGTGGCGATGCCATAGTCGATAAGCTTCTTCTTTGTTTGTGTTTAGTATATTTCTACACTGATACCATGTAGTAAACAGATAATATTAGGTTAACAGTTTTTTTTACTACAAAGTAAGTAAATGAAGTATAAAGGGATAACATACAAAATGACACAATTTGAAAAATAAAGTGTATTGAATTGTATATAAAAAGTCTGACTTTTGTCCGCAATGTCCAACAATCAGAAAGTTGTCCTCTCTGTAAATGATGAATTCATGAGTCAGGCAATTGTTTTCGCTCCATTTCAGCTGTAAATAAAACTATAAAAATGATAAATGTCAGCGTTTATCTCAACACGAACACATCGGCTTAAGCGTTAGCTTGTTAACATTAGCATTATGTTCATTCAGGTTGAGGCTAATAACTACACAAATGGAGTGTCACTGACGACTTTTACAACATTTAATAAAGTTAGGTGTTATTTACCTTCGTTTTGCCTCCTTTATTTCACATTTATCTCACCGAGTCAGAGTAGTAAGCAGCTGAGGTTGTTGCTTCGAGTCTGGCTTCATACTCCACCGTAGGTAGGTTTAAAAGACTTTGTCCACTTCTTGTAGCTTCATGTATCAAAATGAAGTTTATAAAATAATAAAGTGCATATACACTTAGGGATGATGTTTGATAAGAAATTATCGAGTTCGAGTCTATTATCGAATCCTCTTATCAAACCCGATTCCTTATCGATTCTCTTATCGAGTCCAGATAGGTGGTTGTATATGGGAAAAAAATACAATATTTGGTTTAACAAAAGCTCACTTTTATTATATTAGAAAACAATTTAATCTAAAAAATAAATAAATATTGACTGTTACCCCCCTAAAAAAAGAAAATAAAATAAATAAATATTGACTGTTGTTACCCAAAGTATATTAAGTGGGATTTTTCATAAAAACAAATATATACAGTAACACAAAAACAAGCTGTCTCTGTGATCACTATAGTTGTATAAATAATAATATAGTGTTAAATAAAATCAGTCCCTTGGGCACAAAACTGAAAATAATACAGCTCTCCAAAAAGTGCACTTCTGCTGCTATTTGACATAACTGTTTGTTACGATGCTTTGACATTTTTGCACTTTATTTCTTTATTGAAAGAAAATTCTATGAAGAGAAAAGTTCTTTGCAAATGTGGTTACAATGCTAAAAAATGAAAAGTTAAAGCTAAAAAAAGAAATACACTTTATTGCGTTAACATTATTTAAGATGTGATGAGCTAGGGAATATAACAACTACACTACCCAGCATGCAACGGGAGTGGCGAGCATGCGCGGTAGCCCCGAAAAGTGTTGTTGCATGTCGTCACCCGTGAAAGTAAACGTCAAGAACTCAGCCAACACGCCTCGTCTGCATTATTTATAATTAGACAGACAACACATCTACAGTGTGATTTTGTTTTGTTTACAAGGAAAGAAAAACAAAAGTTAAAAAAGGGAGATGTGTTGTATATATATGTATGTGCTGCGGTTGCCTTAAGAACGTTGCGACAGCTGCCGTAAAGAAGGTGCGTTGCTAGTCTGGTTGCTATGTTTCCGGTTGGTCGTAAAAGTGTTCATGTGTTTGTACCCTGCTCAAATCTCTCAGTAAAGTTATTCATTGGATTATACCTTTTGTTTTGAACTTTATTACACCTTGGAGCGCTTTTTCCCGTCCATTTTTTTCCTGCTTTCGCTATCTGCGCCTAATGACTGAGCTACGTGACGCCGTTTCTTGTGACCATTTCTGGTCGGGACGGGATTCGTTCCGAGGGATTCGAATAAAGAACCAACTATTTTCTTTACTATAGTGGTCTCGATAACGGGTACCGGTTCTCAAAAAGGGATTCGAGTCCGAGGACTCGGTTATTTTCTTATCGAACAACCGGAAAAACCGGTTTCGAGTATCATCCCTATATACATTACCGTTCAAAAGTTTGGGGTCACCCAAACAATTTTGTGGAATAGCCTTCATTTCTAAGAACAAGAATAGACTGTCGAGTTTCAGATGAAAGTTCTCTTTTTCTGGCCATTTTGAGCGTTTAATTGACCCCACAAATGTGATGCTCCAGAAACTCAATCTGCTCAAAGGAAGGTCAGTTTTGTAGCTTCTGTAACGAGCTAAACTGTTTTCAGATGTGTGAACATGATTGCACAAGGGTTTTCTAATCATCAATTAGCCTTCTGAGCCAATGAGCAAACACATTGTACCATTAGAACACTGGAGTGATAGTTGCTGGAAATGGGCCTCTATACACCTATGTAGATATTGCACCAAAAACCAGACATTTGCAGCTAGCATAGTCATTTACCACATTAGCAATGTATAGAGTGTATTTCTTTCAAGTTAAGACTAGTTTAAAGTTATCTTCATTGAAAAGTACAGTGCTTTTCCTTCAAAAATAAGGACATTTCAATGTGACCCCAAACTTTTGAACGGTAGTGTAGTTTAAAGACTACGGCAGAGTAAAAACACTGCAGGATAGTTCCACTCATCAGCGTTCTTCAGCACAAAAATGTCCCACAAAAGTTCCTGAAAGTCGACATTTCATTTCGTTCTTCTTTCTCTCCGTTGTCAAGTTTTTTGCGATAGAATTACACAAGAAATAAGAAATTAATTATGTAAATGTTTGAAACAGAAACTTTAGGAACTGTGTTCAGCCAATCAGCGTACGACAACACAGCCCGCCTACGGAAACACTCCAAAAAACTCTGAAAGGTTCCTGAAGAAATAAGTCTACCAAGATAGTTTTTGGTGGAAACACAGCGGGTACTTTATTTAACCGAGTAAATGGGAATGTTCCTGTAAAAGTTCCTGCGGTGGAAAAACGCCTAGTTGTCCTCGTTTGGGACATACAGTGCCCTCCAAAAGTATTGGAACTGTGAGTCCAATTTGTTTATTTTTGTTGTAGGCTGAAAACATTTGGGTTTGACATCAAAAGATGAATATGAGACAAGAGATCAACATTTCAGCTTTTAATTTCCAGGTATTTACATCTGGATCTGGTTCACAACTTAGAAGATAGCCCCTTTTGTTTGAACCCACCCATTTTATTGAGAGCAAAATTATTGGAGCATGTGACTGACAGGTGTGTTTTGTTGCCCAGGTGTCTCCCAATTACATTGATTAGTCAAGCAATAAATAGCACGGAATGTCTGAGCTAGGGATGGGCGATACCACACTTTTAGGATTCGATACGATACCGATACTTTTTCTTGCATTTTCATCGATACCGATACCATTAATTTCTTATTGGCAATTTTTGTCAGTCAAAAATATTATTACTATTGTTATTATTTAAGACAAATCACAAGACAAATACAGACCATTTATACCACATTTATTATGGTCAATATATAATAAAAGTAAAATTAAAATAAATATGAAAAATAAATTAAATATAAACAAAAATATACACATTTTAACTTTTCTTATTTCTCAAAAAAAAAGTCTTGGTAGAAAAAGCTTAAAAAAACAATTATTCATAGCAATGTTATGTTTCAAACCTCTTTGTGGAAGTAAACTTATAACACTTCTCTGAAGCAAAGTCAATAATTTCCTTATCACAATAAACTAGGATTTCCTTGTCCTATAAACCTGCATACGAAAGACAGTTCCCTGAGAAAATGAACTTGGAAAAATGATCTACAAAAATGTCTGACACCATCACACCTTTAGTGTACTCGAGATATGTCGTCACACGTCACACTTTACTGAAGTCTCAGATTGCAGTTCAGGAAAAGTAACAACGCTGTCGGCTGGCTGTGTGTGTGTTGCACGTTGACCACGCTCATTCGCTGTCTCCTGTGACGTGACTGGGCCAGCTCTATACTCTGCCAGGTACAGGGCTGTCCCAGCACATAGTAAGTTAAGTAAGTCATCAAAAACATGTGAAAGTGCCGTTTTTTTGGTTTATATCAATACTTTTTTTTAGAAAAGTGATGCCAAATGAGTAGCGTTTGAGTATCGATATATCGATACCACAGGCTCGATACGCACATCCCTAGTCTGAGCTCAGTTTCAGATTGGGTAGGATAGGTTTTGCTTGTGCAGACTGCAGTTAGAGGTGGAACCAACATGAAAACCAGAGAGCTGTCTATGGGTGAAAAAGAAGCAATTGTGAATCTGAGGGAAGATGGACAATCAACAAAGCCATTGCACAAACATTGGCCATAGCCCAGGGGTCGGCAACCCGCGGCTCCGGAGCCGCATGCGGCTCCTTGACCACTCTGATGCGGCTCAGCTACATACATGCCGACCCCCCCGATTTTCCCAGGAGGTTTATGGATGTCAGTGTCTCTCCTAGATAACTCCCCAGGGAAAAAATAATCCTATTTTCACTCTAATTACTAAATAAAGGGCGTGCCCTAATTGCACTGCAGTAATTGTCCTCTATAGCATTTACACATACAGCGTGCCAGTCCAGTCACATGTTGCATGTTGTTATTACTTGCACACACAGGAGACAGCAAAGCATACTTACTCATCAACCACACAGCTTACACTGACGGTAGCCGTATCAAACAACTTTAACATTGTTACGTTACAAATATGCGCCACACTGTGAACCCACACCAAAAAAGAATGAAAAACACATTTCTGGAGAACATCCCACCGTAACACAACATAAACACAACACAACCATTACCCAGAATCCATGCAGCCCTAACTCTTCCGGTCTACATTATACACCCCCGCTACCACCAAATCCCCCCACACATCAACCCCCCCCCCCCCCCCCCCCCTCTCCGTGTGTTGGTTGAGCGGAAGAGTTAGGGCTGCATGGGATTCTGGGTATTGGTACCGTCAGTGTAAGATGTGTGGCTGCTGAGCTAGTACGCCTTGCTGTCACTTACGTGAGCAAGCTGAAACTGCATTCTACATGTGGTCGAATAGGTACACTTTTAGGGCAGACTGTAGAGGGCGCCAAATGCAGTGTCATCACGCTCTGATATTCGGGAGTCTCCCGGGAAAAATGAGAGGGTTGGCAAGTATGACGCTATCAAGTGCCATTCATTCAAAACTCGCAGGCTGCACTAACATCAAATTTCCACATTAAAGTGCGTGCCGGTGCGTGTGTCGGAGACCCCTGGTTAACATAGCACAAAGCATTTAAGCTTTTTATGCGGTGTTTTTCATTTTAGATTTTGTTTTGTGGCTCCCATCACTTTCTTTAATTTGTGAAACTTGCCAAAATGGCTCTTTGAGTGGTAAAGGTTGCCGACCCCTGCCATAGCCAGTACAACCATTTGGAATGTCCTGAAGAAGAAAGAAATCACTGGTGTACTAAGCAACAGACGTGGAACAGGTAGACCAAGGAAAACATCAGCAGTTGATGACAGAAACATTGTGAGAGCTATAAAGAACAACTGTTAGTGACATCAGCAACAACCTCCAGAGGGCAGGAGTGAAGGTATCACAGAAGACTTCATGAACAGAAGTACAGAGGCTACACCAGAAGATGCCAACCACTCATGAGTAAGAAGAATATGAAGGCCAAGATGGAATTTGCCAAAGGGTACAGAGATGAGCCTCAAAAATTCTGGGAAAAAGTTTTATGGATTGATGAGACGAAGATGAACTTCTTCCAAAGTGATGGAAAGGCGAAAGTTTGGAGAAAGAAAGGATCTGCTCATGATCCCAAACATACAAGCTCATCTGTGAAACATCATGTCATGGCCTGGGCTTGCTAGGTTGGGTTGCTATCAGCAAAATTCAGTCATCAACAATGAACATTAATGAACTAATGAACATATGCACATCATTTATTCAGAAAGTATAACTAACAACTCATGAAGATAGAATACAATTAACTGCAACATGTAAGTGTTAAAAAAAACACATTATTGTTTTGTCTTTTTTGAAGAATTTATTAAGAATATATGAAAAACCAGTGTTTAAGTTCACTTTGGAATTCAACAGTGAGGTGCACTTCCTCCTTTAGACAGCGGGGGGCAGCATTGCCTAGTTTACAGCAACGCCCAAGTTAGCAGTGCACAACAGGGAGCTCCTTTCAGGTCTACTTTAAGCTCGTTCGGTTTTGATTGATTGATTGAAACTTTTATAAGTAGATTGCACAGTGCAGTACATATTCCGTACAATTGACCACTAAACTTATTGGGGTGTTACAATTCATGGTAACGATTGCAAACGTTTTCATCTGCTCAATTCTCATGCCAAACAAAGTATCATCGGTAAGGGGAAAAAAACGGTCAGCTATTTTTAAGTTGAAAAACAATATGATGAGGTTATATATACATGCTACATAAACAATGTATGAATAAATTAGATATCTATATATCTTATAGACTGTATCTCTGTTGCTGCAGCAGCAGAGAGTTTATTCTGTCTTGACACTTTGTATTGATATGTTCTATTACATTCTTCCCTTAAATGATCACGTTTACAGTCATTGTTTTATATGTATTTTTGATGTATGTCGCTTTGGATAAAAGCGTCTGCCAAATACTTCAACATAAACATATATAAACACCTGAAAGTCTTTAAATCTGGACCTGTTGGCTTTTACAATCTTTATCTTCATCATTTAGTTCAACTTTATGTTATTCAAGTATGACATTTTTAAAAATGTAATTAATTTCATTGACAAGCAATTCTATTATGGTCATACTCTTGTTTGCTAGCGGCTAGGATTTCAATACTGTTGAAGATCTTTGCTCCTTCTCAACTCTGTGGTAATTAATATTCTTTTCACAAAATACAACCAATAGTACATTAATGTTTAATATTAGTTGTGAAAAGTAATCCCCCGATTCCCATTTTCAACAGTCCGCTCATTTGAGCAGGAAAACGCTGAACACCATCTTTGTTTTCTACCTGTCAACTGTCAGTTTAGGCTGCTCGCCGGCTCCTCGTCACCACTTCAAGATGGCGGCCCAATTTCTCGCGTCACAGCAGCCAATGCTGCGTCCACTTATAACATGTCTATGGGCACTCGCGGTTACCGCTCCCTCACTTCTCTCGCCCACTCACTCACTGACGTCACTGACCTCACATGCTGTCATATTTTAAAGGGCAACACACATACACACACACACACACACACACACACACACACACACACACACACGCTATATCTCATAACAGCTTTCTTCAGCACAATGGATTTGACTTCTTGGCTTTTAGAATATCTCGCTGACAGAAGACACAGCCCTGATGGGACTATTTGAATATGCACATGATGTTGAGCGTTTTAGAGTTGTGAATATTAGTAATCTTAGACTTTTTGAGACACTTGTGATTTAGGTCTATATAAATAAACATTGATTGATTGATTGATAGACTTAGACAAACTGTATTGATCCACAAGCATAGGTGCCGATCCCAAACAAAAACCGCGCATGCTCAGGTCCCTTCAACACTAATGCCCCGTTTCAGGGGCGCCGCTAGGGATTTTGGGCCCCATGAAAAGAATCTTTACAGGGCCCCCAACGCAGCGGCAACATTATAATTTCATCATCATTAGGGGCCTCTCTGAGCCCCCCTCCATCATGGGCCCCTAGAATCCGTTTCCTTTACCCCCCCTTTTCGGCGCCCCTGCCCCGTTTACACTAAAAGGCCCTCGTTTACTCTCCGGCTAAGGTTACCCAGGGTAAATCCCACCTAACCTTATCCGTGGCCCCGCTCCGTCCGCCGGCGCAACGCAACCTAGTACGCATGCGCGAAAAAAAAGAAGAGAAAAAAAAAGAAGAAAAAAAAAAGAAAAGAAAAAAAAGAAAAGAAAATCCAATCAATCCAATCCACTTTATTTATATAGCACATTTAAACAACAAAAATGTTTCCAAAGTGCTGCGCAACAATATTAAAAACAATATTAAAAACAATAATCAAATATTATCCTTAGCTCCACCAATGACTGAATAAAAACAAAAAATAAATAAATATAGAACCAATATAAAAACAATATAAAAATAAATATGATTAAAACGATTTTAAAGGGAAAAACCAATTAAAACAGTAAATAGAAATCAAAATCTATTTAAAAAACACACAGGGGACAACAGAGGACCACACAACGCACGTAGTGTTAAAAGCCAAAGATTAAAAGTGGGTCTTAAGACGAGACTTAAAACACTCCACTGTGGGAGCAGTTTGAACATGGAGGTGCAGAGTGTTCCAGAGCTTAGGACCAACCACAGAGAATCCCCTGTCTCCCCTGGATTTAAGTCTGGTCTTGGGCACCACGGTCTGGGAAAAAAAAGCGTCCATCTGCTCCAGACTCTCCGGTAGATGACTTTACTTGACTGTGAAGTTGTTATTTAAAAGAGTTATATTGTAAATAGTTTGCTGTGCATTTTACATTTGTTTGCTGTGTTTTGTGTGCACGTTTTTAAGTTTAATTGTATCTCCCATTGGCGTTGTTAGGACTATTTTAGGGGGGCTTAAGCCCCCCTAAAATGTTCTTAAGCCCCCCTAAATAATTTGGTGTTAAAAAAAAACAAAACAAAAAAAAACTTTTTTTTTTTTTTTTTACAAATACATGCCGACATATTCATTATAAAGTGGCCCGAATATGAGTTTAAATAAATAATAATATAACCTGTCATTATTCACTCAGTTTCCCATCACTTCATAGCGTAAGGTAGAGAGCCCCTTTAGTGCGTCGGTATCCAATCCATTCCACTTGTTCATATAGAAAATGCCCACATCACTCAAAATCCAGTCCGCATTTTCTCTGCGACCTTGCTTGCGGTCCTGCAGGTGTACGAAGCACATTAGCACACAGCACTGCAGAACAAGAACCTTGTGTCTGCAATTGTAAATAATTTAGTTTTTAAGTTTTGTGTTTCTTGTAGAATCTATATAAAGTAGTATACATTAGCCTATTGTTAAAATAATGAAAACAAAATAATTAAATATATTTGTTTTATTGTATTGTTACATTAATAGCTGTTGTATTATTATAGGATGGCTTGTTAAACATTTCATAGGATTTTCAGGGGGTGGAAAAACCAAGACATTTAATATAAAAGGTAAAATTAATAAATACATAAAAAGAAAAAGAAAAAAATGGTTAAAAGCCATCGTCCCGGGGAGCATTTAATTTCGTCCCGTGCATTTTTTTTTACCGTCCCCGGGACGACGGGACTACATTAATCTCAAGCCCTGGAAGTTACATTTTATTGTTTGCATTATTTGTTTTAGCATTGCACTTTGAAGATGGTCCCTCAGCTCTTTGACAGCTTTGGCTCTTTTTCAGATCAGCAGACGGACTCTAAGTCTTTCTTATTTACAGTATATATAAATGTTTCTCATTTCTATTCAGACTTCCATATATATTTAATTTCCTTAACGGCTTGCCATAATATATATACATAAATATATTATATACAAGCCAAATTATCCCGATCCAGATATTACTTTAATTCAAGTAATTAAGTAATATTTCCAGGGCTTGAATTCACAACCATTTTAGTCACATATGTGCCCAAAATGTAATCTGTGCAATTTCAAAATATTTGGGAACAAACAATTATTGTATTGTGAGCGAAAGTGGTGGCATTAGCCTCTATGTTGTGAAGTAATAACATAGAGGCTAATGCCATGACTTTCATTGTGTTTCAGAGTATCTCGAAGGATCATGCAAGTAATTGTTTCTTGTTGATGCTGTAAACAAAATGTCACTGTGCAAACCCATGTTTGTTGTTGTACTGAACATAGATTGAAAATAAACCCACTGAAATAATAATAATAACAATGAATAATTTCTAAGTCTTTGTTAGCCGTTTGTGAAGTTTTGTGCTCGTGCGCTACGTTCGCTCGCATCCTGCATCTCCTGGGGGCTAAGCCCCCCCTGTCCTTAAAAGCTAGTGACGCCCCTGGTATCTCCTTTGAACAATATCCAGTGTTGTGGTATTTCAATGAGCTGGAATCCAGTGTGCTGTGGGGCCTGTTAGAATAATTATGTATAAATTATCACACAACTCTTATGCTTAATGGCCGTTGCTATAGTTATTATCAATTGTGTTGAAGTATTACTTCTCTATCTGTGCAAAGAGACGACTTGCAAATCCAGAGATTGGAAGACGTCTCGTATCAGTGTCTGTGTCCAGGAACGGCCTGCTGACTGCCAAGGCTGAACACCGCCGTGACGCAGACAAAGCAGAGACAGGGCGATATCACGACTGTCAGCACATTTGCATTTTTGTATAATCATATATTGTGTCTGGGGCTGCTGATTACCCCACCTCCTTCAGCAGCAGCTTCAGTGATGTAACCAGGGACCTCCCAAATAAATAGAGGAAGCACGTGGGCTGGACTTTAGAGCGTAGTTTGGATCTGTAACTAGAGTATAACCCAAATAACGTCTCTCCTCAATTGAGCAAAATTTAACTCTGTCTCTGCATGATTCCTTGCTTCTCGTCTGTTTAATAGATGTCATCAGTGTTTGAACCTGACAGCCCGATTGTAGTGAATGACACCTGAGCCATCATAAATTAATCAAATCTTTAATCTTTAAAGTAGACAATGGGGTAAACTGTTTGGGACACGAGGGGATGGTTCCTTCATTCAGCTGCGCGCTAAGTATGGTATTTTTATTTTGGTCATAAAGAAATACAATCATATGTGCTTACGGACTGTATCCCTGCAGACTATATTGATCTATATTGATATATAATGTATATATTGTGTTTTTTATGTTTTATGTTGATTTGTTGAAAAAAATAAATACAAAAATTAATTGTTTTTATTTTTTGTGCGGCCCAGTACCAATCGGTCCACGGACCGGTACCGGGCCGCGGCCCGGTGGTTGGGTACCACTGCTTTAAGGGGTTGAACGACATGGCCTAATAAGCCGGCTAAGGTTATCCAGGGTAAATAACACCTAACCTTATCCATGTCCACACACAACAATGCCACCGTTTAATACCCCCTGCCCCCTCCGTCCGCCGGCGCAAAACGACCTAGTACGCATGCGTGGGTAATGCACACGTCATAGTCACCTCCAGTGTTGGTTTGTGTGCAAGTTCTTAAATGTAACTTATCTGAACAATATCCAGTGTTGTGGTATTTCAATTAACTGGAATCCAGTGTGCTGTGGGGCCCTATTGTAGTGAATCACACCTGAGACATCATACATTAATAAAATCTTTAATAAACACGTGAAAGTAAACAATGTGATAAAGAACGTTTTACAACAATCAATCCCGGGATCTAGATATCTGGTCAGGACACTCCTCATTCTTTCACCTTCACCTTCATTGTCCATTCCTTTTTGGTGACTTTATATACTCTGGACCTAGATGTTGAGTCCGCGACATACATTATATTATTATTATAGGCATCCGTCCGTCAGTAGTGACGATGGGTTGCGCCTGCGGGAGTTCTTCCTCCCACCGTCGTAGCTGGCGCCAATCGGGTGGAACTTAAAACTGCCAGCTTCCGTGTTGTTCCCTCCCTTTAGAGGGGAGGCTGGAGTGACCTCTCCGTGGCGAATGCCAGGGCAGAAAGTGTGGAGATCCTGGGTTGCCCAGTCATCAAGATCCCCCTCTCGGCCGTGACGATGTGGCCCAGAGGAAAGCAAGGCAATACATCTGGCATGGGCTGGGCTGCAGGAGCTGCCGGCAGGGGGTCAGCAATGACAGCCAGCCGCCTCAGGGGCTCCAGTCCTGATTTTCTGTCTGAATTTACTCCCATAGCCTTTCCTTCTCCCAAAGGTACCACAAGGCAGCGGGTGGGGGGAGGGGGGGATGACGACTATTTGACCCATAGGTGGGGCAATGGTTGGCGGATGCCAGGGCGTGTCCACACACCGGTGGGTCTGCACACCTCGCCTCTGGGGCCCACTGCTGCTCCGAGATCCCCTACAGTTTAGACTGAGACTGCGAGGTCCCAGTTGCCGTGTGTGGCCGCGAGGAGGCACTGTAGGAGTCTTGGTGGTGGAGAGGCTGTGTACCGGCAAGAGGAGGCTTACGCGCTCGGCTCCTCTTTTCACCCCCCGTAAGGAGGGCTAGCCGGTGGTAACAGCTGAAAGCAGACAGTAGCAGGCAGAAGCAACATGCAACATGCAAAATGCAACATGCGCTAACTACAAGCACTTCTACGCAGTGCTACTGCACTGACACATCACACACACCCTGTTTTACAAACACATACACGCGACATACATGGCGGACAATAACTGATACAGTCTGCTTTGCCAGTCCAAAAGCATTCTCCTTTTTCCGTAGTTTTTATCACATCCACGGGAGCCCGCATTCTCCTTGTCTCTCCTTCGACAAATGGACAAAGTTTTTCGCTGAGTAGAATCACAGCTGACCTGGACATTGGAATGTTCTCTTGCCGTCTGAGAAGTGTTGTATCCCAAATAGCTGCAATCGCTTTGTCTTAAGATATTCATGTGTGATTTCCACAAGCGTCTGTACAGACATAAGGAGAAACACGGGCATGTCTGGATGCCTCGCCTCCATATTTCCAGTGGTTAGCTCCGAGTTACGAAACCCCTTTATTATGAAGCGGGCTGTGGCGCGTTCTTTCTGGCGTCACTTCCTCTCCGAACTCAGTTTGTGAAAGTTCATACAGAGCTAAGAACCGGAGATTCAAGAAATACACGGCGCACTTACCCGTGTAAAAAAATTGTCAGAGAAGGGGGACCTTAAACGGTGGTTTAGTGTGGCTGGAACAGGGCTTAGGCTAAATAATTATTCGTTTAACCCTTGTGTAATGTTCATATTGTTGTTACTCAGCCAGCGTTTGTGGGTCTGATGGACCCGTTGCATTTTGTGGCTTTTAATGCCTCACAATCAAACACTTTTATGTTAAAATACTGAACAGATGTTTACCTTATCCCAATAAACATCTGTTCAGTATTTGAACATAAAAGTGTGATTGTGAGGCATTAAAAGCCACAAAATGCAACGGGTCCATCAGACCCACAAACGCTGGCTGAGTAACAACAATATGAACGTTGCACGGAAAATTTCTCTGCCAGTTTCTGCATCCCACAGGGATTCTTCTTTTGTGTTTCTGCACCTGCGGTTCCCACACAAGGTTGCAACATTGTTTGTCAACACTGTCTGCTCTCATTTTCTCGCACATTTGACCCTCTGATGTTCTGTGTACCTACACTCTGTCCTCCTCCTGTCTAGGCCTGCTGTGTGTGTGTGTGTGTGTGTGTGTGTGTGTGTGTGTGTGTGTGTGTGTGTGTGTGTGTGTGTGTGTGTGTGTGTGTGTGTGTGTGTGTGTGTGTGTGTGTGTGTGTGTGTGTGTGTGTGTGTGTGTGTGTGTGTGTGTGTGTGTGTGTGTGTGTGGTACACAGAACATCAATTTCCACACTTCTATTAGCCCCGGGTCCAGTGGACCCGGACATCTTATATGTAATAGAAATGGGTATGGGGGGGTGTATGGTGTGTGGTCATTAAATATGTATTCTGATATATGTTCTTCACAGAAAATGAGCCAAAGTCAGTGAGTCTCAGTTTCAAAAATTAATTAATTGTATCATTTTTCTTTTAATAAAAAATGAAAACGGGTCCCACAGACCCGAACCCCACACATCCGGTTTCGTGTAGACAATGACATAGCCTCAGAAAAGTAGCATCAGATTTACCGCCCGTCCGAGCACCCACTGGCAGAAATGTAGATCAGCGCCTATGTCCACAAGGGAAATTGTTCTACACAGTAGGTCAGTTACAAAGGATGGAAAGTGTAAGGATGGAAAGGATAACGCAGGTATAAAGTAGACTAAAATGTACCGTAGTAGCAATATCAAATATAACATATATGTAATATTTACATATTATATATACAGCATATGATATATTATTATATTATATTTGTATATACTATATACAATATATAACAATGACAATGGACAGTATTACAGTATATGTAACAGCTGCAGCATAAAATAGAGAGTAGATCCAGCAGAAAATATACATTATAAACAAAGAGAGGTAGCTAACATGTCAGGTGTCAGGTAATAGATAGATATCATCTAATGGTGTATGGAGAGTGATTATACAGCTGGATGGAGTGCGGAATGAAGGAGTTCTTGAATGGAACACTGTGGGAACGAAGCTGAAGGAGCCTGTTGGAGTATGAACTCCGCTGTCCCTCAATGGTCAGGTGGAGTGGGTGGGCAGGATTGTCCATGATGGCCAGCAGTTTGTCCAGTGTCCTCCTGTCCTTCACTGACACAAACGCCTCCAACTGTGTGCCAATAGTTTCATCTGTTGTGCTATTTGGACGACCGGCTTGTGTTTAATGAAACTGAATAAGAGGCATTGACTCCTGACCTGAAACTGAGCCTTGATGCCTCGTTAGATGGCCTTGGAGCTTTTTTTCATCCCAAGTTCCAGCTGGCGAAGAAAAAGCACGGCCCATGGAGGAACATCTATTCCCAAGCGGGGCATGGCACGATAACTTCAAAATAAAGATAACTTCAGATTGTTTTTTGTTTAATATTAGACCAATTGCCTGGGTTCGATCCCCAGGCTCGGGGTCTTTCTGTGTGGAGTTTGCATGTTCTCCCCGTGACTGCGTGGGTTCCCTCCGGGTACTCCGGCTTCCTCCCACCTCCAAAGACATGCACCTGGGGATAGGCCCCTCCCACCTCAAAAGACATGCACCTGGGGATAGGCCCCTCCCACCTCAAAAGACATGCACCTGGGGATAGGTTGATTGGCAACACTAAATGGTCCCTAGTGTGTGAATGTGGTCTGTCTGTGTTGGCCCTACGATGAGGTGGCGACTTGTCCAGGGCGTACCCCGCCTTCCGCTCGAATGCAGCCGAGATAGGCTCCAGCACCCCCCCGCGACCCGGAAAGGGACAAGCGGTAGAAAATGGATGGATGGATGGACATTCTGAAAATGTACAAATCATAATTGTGCCGCCCTCGATATGTAGGAATATCTTGGCTTTACCCTAACACCTTTCCTTGATCAAAGACTCCGAAAAACGTCTCCTTGTCCACAGGTTTATTGACAGAGGGTCTAACTGAAAACATACAAGCAGAAAGGATGCTTACATTAAAGACATGCACACACACACAAGCATACTACAATAGCACATGCATTAACTTAAATGGATAAAGAAACACCACAAAATATGTATTTTGAGCACTCTACAGCAAACTAGCTTACTATGCTAACATTCACTTCACAGTGTGAAATTACGAAAATTAGCATGACTGACTTTTTTGCCCATAAAATGTCCCAAATTACATCACAGCCAACAAATAATACACCACAATCAAATATTAACATGTTACTCAACGATACATATAAACAACTTGCACTGAGCCTAGTCTATAAAAGCCGCTACACCTCCCTGATACCGAAGTACATGTCAAACTACTTCCTTAACGTAAATGACCGCCATAACCACAACACCAGGGGGAGCTCCACTAACCACGTTAAACCCAGATTCCGAACTAACAAAGGTCTTAACTCATTCTCTTTCTATGCCACATCAATGTGGAATGCACTCCCAACAGGTATAAAAGAAAGGGCATCTGAAGGCAGCTTAGGGATGTGCGTATCGATCCTGTGGTATCGATATGTCGATACTCACACGCTACTCATTTGGCATCACTTTTCTGAAAAAAGTATCGATACAAACCAAAAAACGGCGTGTGGGGGGTGCAAGCATCACTTTCAGATGTTTTTGATGACTTACTTAACTTACTATGGGCTGGTACACCCCTGTACCTGGCAGAGTATAGAGCTGGCCCAGTCACGTGACAGGAGACAGCGAATGAGCGTGGTCAACGTGCAACACACAGCCAGCCGACAGCGATACAGCCAGGCATATCCAGTGTTGTCCATTTGTTGACTTAAAACAGGAATTGTTTTTTTGTTTTTTTAGTAATGTTTACTGAATATTTTTGTGTGGAGTTTGCATGTTCTCCCTGTGACTGCGTGGGTTCCCTCCGGGTACTCCGGCTTCCTCCCACCTCCAAAGACATGCACCTGGGGATAGGTTGATTGGCAACACTAAATTGGCCCTAGTGTGTGAATGTTGTCTGTCTATCTGTGTTGGCCCTGCGATGAGGTGGCGACTTGTCCAGGGTGTACCCCGCCTTCCGCCCGATTGTAGCTGAGATAGGCTCCAGCGCCCCCCGCGACCCCGAAGGGAATAAGCGGTAGAAAATGGATGGATGTTTAAATGATTATCCTAAATTCAAATAATTTCCACACAGGGGGATTCACTGTTAGTTGAAAATTGCTTGAGTATTTAAAACAAGATAAGAAAGAGATACAATTTGGAGATTCTTCATCTTTGCATTACAGTTTTATTTTTTTCCAAGAAAATCTTGAATATATGATTGAATGTGATTTTGGTTTTAATCTGTGACATGATTTCTTACATTTCGAAAACATTAGCCTATTTCATATTTCATTAATTGCTAATTATATCACAAACTTTAAAAAATAACTGCAGCTTCTTGCAATTCGGATTTGACTGTTAATTGGAAAGCCCTAATATTTAATTATTATTATATATAATATATAGTTATTATTATATATAATATTTAATTTATTTTTCATATTTATGTTATTTATTTTAATTTTACTTTTATTATATATTGACCATAATAAATGTGGTATAAATGGTCTGTATTTGTCTTGTGATTTGTCTTAAATAACAACAATAGTAATAATATTTTTGACTGACAAAAAATTGCCAATAAGAAATTATTGGTATCGGTATCGGTATCGATGAAAATGCGAGAAAAGTATCGGTATCGTATCGAATCCTAAAAGTGTGGTATCGCCCATCCCTAGCAGCTGCGGAAACAGGAAACACAAAATGAAAAGAGGGACCAGCACAACAGAAAGCAGAGTACACAAACTACAGTGACCCCTGCTGGAATAATTAAGACACTGTCTACACAACAAATAGGATTATCATTGGACACACACAAAATTGAAAAGTAATAATCCTTCATGTCATATTCCCTCCACATGTAATAACATAATTATTGACATGTCATTTGATAAATTAACTGATTGAAAACAATAATAACCTGCTCAGTGGTCTAGTGGTTAGAGTGTCCGCCCTGAGATCGGTAGGTCGTGAGTCATACCAAAGACTATAAAAAATGGGAGCCATTACCTCCCTGCTTGGCACTCAGCATCAAGGGTTGGAATTTGGAGTTAAATCACCAAAAATGATTCCCGGGCGCTGCTCCCCTCTCCTCCCAAGGGGATGGGTCGAACACATTTCACCACACCTAGTGTGTGTGTGACAATCATTGGCACTTTAACTTTAACAATATTAAAATATTTAAAATTATAGAAGAAAGAAAAATCTGTTTTTTCCTATATATTTGTTTAAAGAAAATCCCCGCATAGTTTCAGTTAATTAAAGTTTGTAAACCATTTTAGTAATAGATTTCAATTCTGAATTCAAAATAAAAATTTGTTTGAACGATATTGATGCATAAAAGTTATCTAAATTTTTCTGACGTGTCATTTATGACTAATTTAGGTCATGAATAGATACGTTTGCGAAATGGTTGTTAAAAAAAATAGACTAGGGATAGCAAAATGGATGGATGGATGGATGGAGAATGGCTTTATTTTGAAAAAAAACTTGACGTAAGTAGGAAACGGAAGTGGCTGACACGTGGCGCTTGGACAAAACAGATCTGCTTTGCAGGCGAGCAAGATGGCGGACTGAAATGCTGAACGGCTTTCATATTTTACGATCCAACAGTTTTATAGATTCACTAAAATTCGTCTGTTCTAAAGTCCGCACGTAGAGTTTGGAGCGATGGAGTGTTACGTGAAGTGAAGATTGAAGACGTGATAGAAGATGGACGACTACTGCTATGCTAAGATGGCGACGTCCGCTAAAAGAGAACATGAAAGAGAATCAGCGCCACCAACTTCCAGCAAATCACCAACGGAGATAAAGACGAAAGATGAAGGTGAGTGACTTGAAGTTTTCGTAATTTGACAACTATTTTAAGCCCTGAGATGAGTGTCGATGAGAAATTAGCCGACTTTGTCGAAGAATGTAAACAAAGGACCGCCATGATTGTTAGCTTGAAGAAGGCAGTGGAGTTCACATCATAGGAGATGAAAGAATGCAAAAGTCAACCAAAAACGATAATAATAATAATAATGATGTGAAAGAAGAGATGTTGGGGAATAGTAAGAGCAGTGAAGAG
Source organism: Entelurus aequoreus (assembly GCF_033978785.1). Taxonomy (NCBI): domain Eukaryota; kingdom Metazoa; phylum Chordata; class Actinopteri; order Syngnathiformes; family Syngnathidae; genus Entelurus; species Entelurus aequoreus. The sequence goes on along the minus strand of NC_084747.1, from coordinate 9,838,753 downwards.
AAGACTGGACCACATGTCTACATCAACGTGCAGAGGATTGGAGGTAATAAAGAACAAGGAAAAAAAAAAGAATGATTAGAATAAAAATAGGCACTATTATATGATAAAGTAACATAATATATATGTATCACTAAAAAAATAATAATAGACTGTATATTATTTCATAAAACAAATATACAAACAAATGTACATGGATTATTAAAACCTCCCATAGGACGTGAATAGAGAGCTAGTGCTTTAAGCCTGGTCTTTAGTGACCTCTGGTGGTCAAATTGGGTAAGCACGTCGCCATTTCAAGAACGAAAGTTGAACATCGTAAAATAAAGTTAAAGTTAAAGTAGCAATTATTGTCACACACACACACACTAGGTGTGGTGAAATGTGTCCTCTGCATTTGACCCAAAACAGAAGTAGATAAACAACCCAATAATATCAACCTCAAATTACTCCTTTCAACTCTCAAAAAGCAATGCAATAAATTAAGAAATAAGTCAACCAACCTGACTAAATCCTTAAAAAAAAATTACATTAACGACAAAATAGAGGAAAACACGAATAAGCCACGTGAGCTCTGGAAAATTCTCAACAACCAGCTTCCTGGTTGCAGCCAGAAACTTAAAACAAGACTCACCAACATCAGCATCAAGGAGGGTGACTCCCTCATTACAGACAAAATGGAGGTAGCTAGCAGACTTAACGCCTTTTTCACCAGCATAGCTGCAACTCTTGTCAACAAGCTGTCCCACCACTCTGGTCGCTTTGGTGTAGAACACATTAAAGCCTTCTACAGAAAGCTAGGAGTATCCAACAATGATTTCAAATTAGAAATGGTCACAGCTGATGAGGTGTTTAAAAAATTGAGCGCGCTCCACCCTAACAAGGCCACCGGCCTTGATAATATTCCCTCCAGATTCCTCAGGGACTCTGCCTCCATCATTGCCCCGATCATCACGCACATAATAAACCTATCAATTACACAAGGCCAAGTACCAAAAGATTTTAAGATAGCAAGAGTAACTCCCCTCTTTAAAAAAGGAAGCAAATTGGAACCTGGCAACTACCGACCTGTTTCTATTCTCAGCTCCATTTCGAAAGTAATGGAGAAAATAGTTTATGAACAGGTCGATAGTTACCTTGCCACTAATAAACTCATGTACAAATTCCAATCCGGCTTCAGAACTAACCACTCCACTGACACATGCCTTCTCTATCTGACCGACCACATCAAACATGAGGTGGACGCGGGCAAATACTGCGGCATGGTCATGCTGGACCTTCAGAAGGCCTTTGACACCGTTAACCACGCTATACTGTTGGATAAGCTCAGAGCAATCGGATTTAACAAAACCTCTTGGAGCTGGATGCAGTCTTACTTGGAGGGGAGGGAGCAGGTGGTAGAGGTGAACGGCACCGTGTCCCCCCCCCTCTCGGTGAGCTGTGGAGTCCCCCAAGGCAGTATATTGGGACCTTTACTGTTCCTAATATACATAAACGACATGTCATCGGCATGTGACTGTGAATTGTTTTTGTTTGCGGATGACTCTGCCCTGCTGGTATCCGGCAAGGACAAGTCACAGGTGGAGAAAATCCTCAGTGCTGAGCTCTGTAGAACCTGCACCTGGCTCGCTGACAACAAGCTATCCATCCACTTGGGTAAAACAGAATCCATCCTGTTTGGGTCCCACATCAAACTTAAGAGAGTCAATCACTTCACCATAAAAGTAGGTGACAGTGTCATCACCAGGAAAGATGAGGTCACCTACCTAGGTTCCATTCTAGAGGCTAACCTTTCCTGTGATAAAATGGCAACCAAGGTAATCAAAAAGGTTAACCAACGAACGAGATTTCTCTACAGAATTTCCTCTCTGGTCAACAAAAGCACCTTGAGGATTCTGGCGGGAACTCTCGTTCAACCCTTTTTCGATTACGCATGCACCTCCTGGTACCCTAGCACCTCCAAAACCCTCAAATCTAGACTCCAAACATCTCAGAACAAGCTAGTCAGGTTACTTCTAGACCTCCACCCCAGATCCCACCTCACTCCTACCCACTTCTCTAAAGTGGGCTGGCTCAAGGTGGAGGACAGAGTTAAACAACTTGCACTGAGCCTAGTCTATAAAATCCGCTACACCTCCCTGATACCGAAGTACATGTCAAACTACTTCCTTAACGTAAATGACCGCCATAACCACAACACCAGGGGGTGCTCCACTAACCACGTTAAACCCAGATTCCGAACTAACAAAGGTCTTAATTCATTCTCTTTCTATGCCACATCAATGTGGAATGCGCTCCCAACAGGTATAAAAGAAAGGGCATCTCTATCCTCCTTCAAAACCGCTATAAAAGTTCACCTCCAGGCAGCTACAACCCTAAACTAACACCCTCCCCGGATTGCTAATAATCAAATGTAAACAATCAAATGCAGATTCTTTTTCTTATGCCTTCTGATCTCTCTCTCTCTCTCTCTCTCTCTCTCTCTCTATGTCCACTACTTGATGTCCATATCCCCACCCCCCCACCCCACCCCCCCTCCACACTCCTGATTGTAAATAATGTAAATAATTCAATGTGATTATCTTGTGTGATGACTGTATTATGATGATAGTATATATGATAGTATATATCTGTATCATGAATCAATTTAAGTGGACCCCGACTTAAACAAGTTGAAAAACTTATTCGGGTGTTACCATTTAGTGGTCAATTGTACGGAATATGTACTTCACTGTGCAACCTACTAATAAAAGTCTCAATCAATCAATCAATCAATCCCCTTGCTCACCCGCTGGGAGGTGAGGGGAGCAGTGAGCAGCAGCGGTGCCGCGCCCAGGAATCATTTTTGGTGATATAATCCCCAATTCCAACCCTTGATGCTGAGTGCCAAGCAAGGCAACTTTATTTGCATAGCGCTTTTCATACACAAGGCAGACTCAAAGTGCTTCACAGACAACAAAGTGAAATGAAAGAAAATAAAAGCAAAATTAAAATGCAGACAATAAAAATAAAAACAGTGCAGACGTTAAAAGTTAAAAGATTTAGCTGAAAGCTAAGGTGAACATAAAAGTCTTCAGTCTAGTTTTAAAAGTAGTCAGAGTTGGGGAAAGTCTGACATCTTCAGGAAGTTTATTCCAGCTATTTGTTGCATAGTGACTGAATGATGCTCTCCCTTGATTTGACTTTACTCTGGTAACCGCTAACAGATTGGTCTCAGAAGATCTTAGTGATCTAGAGGGCGTATATAGTGGGAGCATATCAGTGATATACTTGGGCCCTAGACCATGTAGTGATTTATATGTGAGCAGGATGATTTTCAAATCAATTCTCTGATGTACAGGGAGCCAATGTAAGGATTTAAGAATTGGTGTAATGTGCTCACATTTTTTGGTCTTTGTTAGAACTCTAGCAGCAGCGTTCTGAACAAGCTGTAGCTGCCTTTTTGGGAAGACCTGCAAGGAGACCATTACAATAGTCTAGCCTACTGGTAATAAAGGCATGTACAAGTTTTTCAAAGTCTTGAGCTGACATGAGCCCTCTAAGTCTTTTTACATTTTTGAGGTGATAGTAGGCAGATTTTGTTACTGATCAGAATCTAAATCAGGGAGGTAATGGCTCCCATTTTTATAGTCTTTGGTATGACTCGGCCGGGGTTTGAACTCACAACCTACCCATCTCAGGGCAGACACTCTAACCAAGCTGAATGCAGAAACATTGTTGCAGACAGATTTGGAGTGAACGCTACAATAACCACACAATATAGGAATGTTGGCATATATAAACTTACTTAAACAGAAAAATGACGTCACAGATGGATCCCCAACATTAGAGCACAGGAAACCTTACCTCTTAAAACATTTCCAACAATAAACTATAGGAGTTATGGTTGTGGTTTTAGCAGGCATTATACACACAGCAAAGGTAATATTTTAAATGTCCGATCAGATTTCATGAATAATGATCTGCAATCCGAGAGGGACAAGTAGTGGAAAATGGATGGACGGACGTCATTTGATGATTCAAGTGATTGACAACATTATTGAAGTATTTAAAATGACTGATTGCTAATTGAGCCAAAATAAAATTGAAATATTTTGATCTATTTTTATTTTACGTGTTTAAAGAAAAACCCACAAAAATGCAGTCATCCTTCGTTGTTAAAACGTGTCTTGTTAAAAAAAAAAACATAACATTTTGTTTGAACAATGTTGATAGATTCAAGTTGTTTACATTTTTCAAAGTGTAGTTTTTCACTATTTTAGGTTATCTTTAGATACGTTCGCGAACCGGTTGTTGAAAGAAGACATATTAACATGACTTTATTTTGTAAAAATTGAGTGAAAACGTGTGAATGTGAGCGTGAATGTTAGATAGATAGATATATAGATAGATAGATAGATAGATAGATAGATAGATAGATAGATAGATAGATAGATAGATGGATGGATGGATGGATGGATGGATGGATGGATGGATGGATGGATGGATGGATAGATAATACTTTATTGATTCCTTCGGGAGAGTTCCCTCTGGAAAATTAAAATTCCAGCAGCAGTGTTGTCTGTCTATCTGTGTTGGCCCTGCGATGAGGTGGCGACTTGTCCAGGGTGTACCCCGCCTTCCACCCGATTGTAGCTGAGATAGACTCCAGCGCCCCCCGCAAACCTGAAGGGAATAAGCGGTAGGAAATGGATGGATGGATAGTTTTTGACTATTTTAGGTTTTTTGACCATTTTATGTTATCTTTAGATACTTTCGCGAACCGGTTGTTGAAAGAAGACATATTAACATGACTTTATTTTGTAAAAATTGTGTGAAAACGTGTGAATGTGAGTGTGAATGTTAGATAGATGGATGGATGGATGGATGGATGGATGGATGGATGGATGGATGGATGATACTTTATTGATTCCTTCGGGAGAGTTCCCTCTGGAAAATTAAAATTCCAGCAGCAGTGTTGTCTGTCTATCTGTGTTGGCCCTGCGATGAGGTGGCGACTTGTCCAGGGTGTACCCCGCCTTCCACCCGATTGTAGCTGAGATAGACTCCAGCGCCCCCCGCAAACCTGAAGGGAATAAGCGGTAGAAAATGGATGGATGGATAGTTTTTGACTATTTTAGGTTTTTTGACTATTTTATGTTATCTTTAGATACTTTTGCGAACCGGTTGTTGAAAGAAGACATATTAACATGACTTTATTTTGTAAAAATCTTCCGTAAAGTCGGAAACGGAAGTTGCTGACTTTTGGCGCATGGTCAAAGGAATCAAGCAGCTCAAAAAGACTTTGGCGGCAACAAAATGGCGGACTGAACGGCTGTGGCTTCTGGAAGAAGTTTCAAATTTACGATCTAACACCGACAGATTCTCAAAGATAGTTTTTGTTCTTAAACCCACGAAACGGAAGTTAAGTCTGGAGCGATGGAGTGTTGTCTGAAGTGAAGATAGAAGACGTGATAGAAGATGGACGACTACTGCTATGCTAAGATGGCGACGTCCGGTGAAAGAGAATCAGCGCCACCAACTTCCAGAAAATCACCAAAGGAGGAAACTGCAGATAAAGATGAGCGAATTGAAATGTCTAAAAATTTAATTTTGGAGGCTGTCATAAGCTCTATAAAGAGCGTTGATAAGAAATTAACCGACTTTGTTGAAGAACGTAAAGAAAGAGCCGCCATGATTGTTAGCTTGAAGAAGGCAGTGGAGTTCACATCAGAGGAGATGAAAGAATGCAAAAGTCAAATGAAGAAAGTGGAAGAGCAAAACAAGCGCTTGTGTAAAGAAAATAATGATGTGAAAGAAGAGATGTTGGGGAAGAGTAAGAGATGTGAAGAGAAGACTGGACCACATGTTTACATCAACCTGCAGAGGATTGGAGGTCATAAAGAACAAGAATAATATGATTCTCTTCAATGAGCTAACTCCTTCAAGACTGTTGGAAAACCATTTGAGGTGACTACCTCTTGAAGCTCATCGAGAGAATGCCAAGAGTGTGCAAAGCAGTAATCAGAGCAAAGGGTGGCTATTTTGAAGAAACTAGAATACAAAACATGTTTGCAGTTATTTCACCTTTTTTTGTTAAGTACAAAACTCCACATGTGTTCATTCATAGTTTTGATGTGACAATCTACAATGTAAATAAATAGTCATGGAAATAAAGAAAACTCATTGATTGACAGGCCTGTACTGTAAATTTCAATTTGTATGGAATATTTTTTTTTAAACTAAAGAGCTTCCTATAGAAGGCAAAACTTGTCTTTGAATAAATCAAAAATGTAGCATTGCACATTGCATACAACTAAATAATAAAGTACACTTTTAGTAAGTAGCTAACACAAAGTGTATGTGCACCACATATTTAGCGACTGTTTTAGTGATCGTTCTCCATCGTGTTTCTCTCATCATACATGATACCTTCATAGTAAATTATTCCACCGCAATAAGCTGCTTTTTAGTCAGTTTGTTTGTTGTTACGGGTTTGTTCCCCTTGTAAAGAGTTGCAATTCCCCCACTGGGCTGTATTAAGTTTGTTGTGCTTCTGCCTTTTTTAACCAAACTGCAGCGTGCAGTCTTTTGTTCCACGCCTGTTGCTGCAAATCCTAACCACTGACAACACTTTTCTTTTTACTGGATCAAAGCCCAAGGCTAGTTGCAAACTACAATTTACAATGAATTGTTCAGCAAGTACATACAGTGGGGCAAAAAAGTATTTAGTCAGCCACCCATTGACAATCAATGGGTGGCTGACCAAATACTTTTTTGCCCCACTGTAACTCCACATGTGTTCTTTCATAGTTTTGATGCCTTCAGTGACAATCTACAATGTAAATAGTCATGAAAATAAAGAAAACACATTGAATGAGAAGGTGTGTCCTAACTTTTGGCCTGTACTGTATATAACACATGAAATAAATGTAGTTTACGCCAGTGTTTTTCAACCACTGTGCCGTGGCACACTAGTGTGCCGTGAGATACAGTCTGGTGTGCCGTGGGAGAATACGTAATTTCACCTATTTGGGTTAAAAATATTTTTTTGCAAAGCAGTAATTATAGTCTGCAAATGATGTGTTGTTGTTGAGTGTCGGTGCTGTCTAGAGCTCGGCAGAGTAACCGTGTAATACTCTTCCATATCAGTAGGTGGCAGCAGGTAGCTAATTGCTTTGTAGATGTCGGAAACAGCGGGAGGCAGTGTGCAGGTAAAAAGGTAACTAATGCTTAAACCAAATATAAACAAAAGGTGAGTGCCCCTAAGAAAATGCATTTAAGATTAGGGAAGGCTATGCAGGACGAAACTAAAACTGAACTGGCGGCAAAGTCAACAAAAACAGAATGCTGGACGACAGCAAAGACTTACTGTGGAGCAAAGACGGCGTCCACAATGTACATCCAAGCATGACATGACAATCAACAATGTCCCCACAAAGAAGGATAAAAACAACTGAAATATTCTTGATTGCTAAAACAAAGTAGATGCTGGAAATATCGCTCAAAGGAAGACATGAAACTGCTACAAGAAAATATCAAAATAGGAGCGCAAGCCAAGAACTAAAACACTACACACAGGAAAACAGCAAAAAACTCAAAATAAGTCACACCTACTTTGAGACAAGAGCTACATTGATGCATGCTTGGTTATGCTTTAAAGTCATATCCAACAATTGTGATGACGACTTTTTACTGTCAACTGAGTTTAGTTTTTTAATGATTTCTGCTGGTGGTGTGCCTCCGCATTTTTTCAACGCAAAAAATGTGCCTTGGCTCAAAAAAGGTTGAAAAACACTGCTTTACACTACAGTAACGTCACCATATAAAAACATACAACAGTACAATGTACACTACCGTTCAAAAGTTTGGGGTCACATTGAAATGTCCTTATTTTTGAAGGAAAAGCACTGTACTTTTCAATGAAGATAACTTTAAACTAGTCTTAACTTTAAAGAAATACACTCTATACATTGCTAATGTGGTAAATGACTATTCTAGCTGCAAATGTCTGCTTTTTGGTGCAATATCTACATAGGTGTATAGAGGCCCATTTCCAGCAACTATCACTCCAGTGTTCTAATGGTACAATGTGTTTGCTCATTGGCTCAGAAGGCTAATTGATGATTAGAAAACCCTTGTGCAATCATGTTCACACATCTGAAAACACTTTAGCTCGTTACAGAAGCTACAAAACTGGCCTTCCTTTGAGCAGATTGAGTTTCTGGAGCATCACATTTGTGGGGTCAATTAAACGCTCAAAATGGCCAGAAAAAGAGAACTTTCATCTGAAACTCCACAGTCTATTCTTGTTCTTAGAAATGAAGGCTATTCCACTAAATTGTTTGGGTGACCCCCAAACTTTTGAACGGTAGTGTATATGCCCGATCCACTGCTAACCAGAAGTGCTAATAACAGGTATTATAGAAGCGGATGTTTACATCCAGAGCAGCCATCTTTTAAACAAACTCGGGGGTGGTGAGAATGCTCCGACTTTCCGAGTCGGAAATCAGACTTCGAGGGTTGAAATTCTTCCCAGTACAACTGGAAACGCACCAGTACAGTACTTAGGAGAATGTGTGTAGAAAGTTCAAGGAGAAACATCTCATGGATCATGTCTGAACTAAAGTGTGTTTGTGTCCTGCAGACGTCCGGCAGCTGATTGGTCATTCAGAAGAACTTCCACCTCAGCCGCAGGGTCGAGGCTCCATGTTGAAGCCATTTCCTCCCCACATTAAAAAGGAAGAGGAGGAACTCTGGATCACTCAGGAGGGAGAGTGTCATCTAGGACCAGAGGGAGCTGATTACACCAAGTTGCCATTGACTGTTGTTTCTGTGAAGATTGAAGATGAGGAAGAGAACCCATCTGAGACCCTGTGCTGGTATTGTCCTCCACACGCCCAGCAGCTGACTGGTCATCCAGGAGAACATCCGCCTCGGCCGCAGGGAGAGATCTCTACTTCGAAGCAAGAGGAACCTCATATTAAAGAGGAAGAGGAGAAACTCGGAATAACTCAGGAGGGAGAGTGTCTTTTAGGACCAGAGGGAGCTGATCCCACCAAGTTGCCACTGACCGTTGTCTCTGTGAAGATTGAAGATGATGAAGAGAAACCACAACCAGACAACCTCTTAGCGCCACTATCAGACAGTGAGGCTGAAGACGACGAAGAACCTTTGAGCAGCGATGATAGTGAGGCTGAAGACAAGGTTGAAGAACCTTTGAGCAGCGATACAGACTGTGAAGGTGATATGAGGACTCACACTGACAACAAACACTCTGAATGTGCTATAAAGGAAAGTGGTAGTTCAGTTTGTGGAAAAAGCTTTTCCCCAGCGAACCATTTGACTGAACACGTGAGTACACACACAGGAGAGAAAACATTTAAATGTACAGTCTGTGCTAAAAACTTCACCAAAAAGAGGGCTTTTACTCGGCACATGAGGACGCACACTGGAGAGAAAAAATTTATTTGCTCAGTTTGTGGAAAACGCTGTTCCATGAACACCCATTTGACTGAACACATGAGATCACACACGGGAGAAAAACCATTTGAATGTGCATTCTGTGGTAAAAACTTCACCAAAAAGAGCAATTTCACTCGCCACGTGAGCGTACACACAGGAGAAAACACATTTATCTGCTCAGTTTGTGGCAAACACTTTACTATAAAGTCCCAGTTGACTGAACACGTGAGAACACACAGAGAAGAAAGACCATTTAAATGTGCAGTTTGTGGTCAAAACTTCACTGAAAAGACCACTTTTACTCAACACATGAGTACACACGCAGGGGAAAAAGCATTCATTTGTTCAGTTTGTGGCAAAGGATTTTCCAAAAAGACCACTTTTACTCTACACATGAGGACGCACACTGGAGAAAACACATTTATCTGTCCAGTTTGTGGCAGACACTTTACTATAAAGTCCCGTTTGACTGAACACGTGAGAACACACACAGGAGAAAAACCATTTAAATGTGCAGTTTGTGGGAAAAACTTTAGAAAAAAGTGCAATTTGACTCGACACATGAGTACACACACAGGGGAAACAACATTTATTTGTTCAGTTTGTGGTAAGGAATTTTCCCAAAAGACCACTTTTACTCTACACATGAGAGGACACACTGGAGAAAACACATTTATCTGTCCAGTTTGTGGCAAACACTTTACTATGAAGTCCAATTTGACCGAACACGTGAGAACACACACAGGAGAAAAACCCTTTCAATGTGCAGTTTGTGGGAAAAACTTTTCTAAAAAGTGCAATTTTACTCGACACACGAGGACACACACTGGAGAAAACACATTTATCTGTTCAGTTTGTGGCAAACACTTTACTATACAGTCCCATTTGACTGACCACGTGAAAACACACACAGGAGAAAAACCATTTGAATGTGCAGTTTGTGGGAAAAACTTTACCAAAAAGTGCAATTTTACTCGACACGTGAGTACACACAGAAGGGAAAAAACATTTATTTGTTAAGATTGTGGTAAAGAATTTTCCCAAAAGACCACTTTTACTCTACACATGAGGTTAAAGGCCTACTGAAACCTACTACTACCGACCACGCAGTCTGATAGTTTATATATCAATGATGAAATCTTAACATTGCAACACATGCCAATACGGCCGGGTTAACTTATAAAGTGACTTTTCAAACTTCCCGGGAAATAGCCGTCTGAAACGTCGCGTTATAATGACGTATGCGCGTGACGAAGTCAGAGTAACGGAAGTTATGGTACCCGTAGAATCCTATACAAAAAGCTCTGTTTTCATTTCATAATTCCACAGTATTCTGGACATCTTTTGCAATTTGTTTAATGAACAATGAAGGCTGCAAAGAAGACAGTTGTAGGTGGGATCGGTGTATTAGCAGCGGACTACAGCAACACAACCAGGAGGACTTTGTTGGAGCGCTAGCCGCGCTAGCCCCCGACCTCACCTTGACTTCCTACGTCTCCGGGCCGCCAAACGCATCGGGTGAAGTCCTTCGTCCTTCTGCCGATCGCTGCAACGCAGGTGAGCACGGGTGTTGATGAGTAGATGAGGGCTGGCTGGCGTAGGTGGAGAGCTAATGTTTTTAGCATAGCTCTGTGAGGTCCCGTTGCTAAGTTGCTAAGTTAGCTTCAATGGCGTCGTTAGCACAGCATTGTTAACCTTCGCCAGCCTGGAAAGCATTAACCGTGTATTTACATGTCCACGGTTTAATAGTATTGTTGATTTTCTATCTATCCTTCCTTCTATCCTTTATTTTTTTGTTTCTATATGCAGTTAAAGCACGATGCTATCACGTTAGCTCGTAGCTAAAGCATTTCGCCGATGTATTGTCGTGGAGATAAAAGGCACTGAATGTCCATTTCGCGTTCTCGACTCTCATTTTCAAGAGGATATAGTATCCCAGGTGGTTTAAAATACAAATCTGTGATCTACAATAGAAAAAGGAGAGAGTGTGGAATCCAATGAGCCAGCTTGTACCTAAGTTACGGTCAGAGCGAAAAAAGATACGTCCATCACTGCCTCTCAAGTCCTTCACTGTAACGTTCCTCATCCACGAATCTTTCATCCTCGCTCAAATTAATGGGGTAATCATCACTTTCTCGGTCCGAATCTCTCTCGCTCCATTGTAAACAATGGGGAATTGTGAGGAATACTAGCTCCTGTGACGTCACGCTACTTCCGCTACAGGCAAGGCTTTTTTTATCAGCGAGCAAAAGTTGCGAACTTTATCGTCGATTTTCTCTATTAAATCCTTTCAGCAAAAATATGGCAATATCGCGAAATGATCAAGTATGACACATAGAATGGATCTGCTATTCCCGTTTAAATTTAAAAAAATCATTTCAGTAGGCCTTTAAGTTTGTGGTAAAGAATTTTCCCAAAAGACCACTTTTACTCTACACATGAGGTTAAGTTTGTGGTAAAGAATTTTCCCAAAAGACCACTTTTACTCTACACATGAGGTTAAGTTTGTGGTAAAGAATTTTCCCAAAAGACCACTTTTACTCTACACATGAGGGGACACACTGGAGAAAACACATTTATCTGTCCAGTTTGTGGCAAACACTTTACTATAAAGTCCCGTTTGACTGAACACGTGCGAACACACACAGGAGAAAACCCATTTTAATGTGCAGTTTGTGGGAAAAACGTTACTCAAAAGAGTAATTTCACTCGACACATGAGAATACACACAAGGGAAAAAACATTTAATTGTTCAGAGTGCGGTAAAGGCATTTCCCAAAAGACCACTTTTACTCTACACATAAGATCACAAATTGGAGAAAACACATTTAATTGTTCAGTTTGTGGGAGAGACTTTACTAGTGCGAGCCTTTTGGCTCAACACTTGAGAACGCACACAGGAGAAAAAACTTGTTCAGTTTGTGGGGAAACCTTTTTCTCACAAGGACCATTTGACTGGACACAAAAAATGTATTTGTTCAGTATGTGGTAAAAGTTTTTTGAGAAAGAGCCGTTTGAGTCGACACATGTAAAAACATTTGATTGTTCAACCTGTGGTAAAAAAATTCCCACAAGTTCCATTTCAAAGAACAAATGATAACACACACGAGAGAAAAAACATTGAATTGTTCAGTAAGCGGTAAACGCTTTTTTCCCCAGGCGAGGTAAGGCGCTACACGTGATGAAACACACCGTAGTAAAAATCTTGTAGGTGTTCAACATGTGGTACAAGAAAAGATGCCTGACAAATGCATTTAGAATAAGACACAAGAACACACGTTGGAGAAAAAACATTCAGCTCTTCAGTTTGTGTTAAAATCTTTACTCAAAGGAGCATTTTGTCTAATCACATGAGAACGCACAAAAGAAAAACCCTTTAGTTTCACTGTTTGAAACAAAAGCTTTTTCCTGTAAGAAATTGTCGCAACACACTATGAAACAGATGGGACAAAAGTTTAGTTTGCGGTATAAGATTTGTACTGGAAATTTTCTAATCAAGTAGTCAAACAACATTGTCTTTTTTGGATTTATTTGAGAAGCTCGAGCATCTGAAAAAGGCACAGGTCACATGTAGGGAGTGCGCAATAGGAAGAGAGAGGCGTTAACTCTTTTACACACTGAATAGTAGGTGGGAGGCCCCGGGGAGCAGGTTTCAGTCAGGAGAAAGGAGAGCTTGGTGGCTGCCTAGGGAAAGTTGCTACTTTCAGGATCCGGGAACCATACAAGGACTGTGCAATTGTATAAAACCTAAATGTTGCCCAAGACAGATTTTCTCTCTAATACTTGATGTTACATGAAAATGGACATGAGTGAATCTGGTATCAAACACACAGCAGATCAACACTTCTCACTTGTGACATGACATTTTTATGATTTGACAATCTTCAAGCACAAACTGGTCAACTAAATAGATTTTTTTCCCTGCCTGTTTCAGCATCTGTCGTAGCAAACTTTTTCAAGGCTCCATATATATAATATGTTAGATATAATGATGACTCAGTCAGTACTAGTGTTAGTGCAGCAGAGGGCGCCATTTTGTAACCGAGCAACGACGTAATGTTGACTATATATGGGCATGACGGATGTGTGTTGAAGCAACGTGACACCAGTGTAATTATATTATTCAAGATACTAAAGAAGAAAGTCACACCTTAGTGTGGGTGGCTCATTGTCCACTTTGAAGTGTATAAAAATGAATGTTCAAGCTGAGAAAATCGGCTCTATTGTGGAATAAAAACTGTTGGATTCTACCTGAGCTGCCTACCGTTCCTCTCACCAGCAGTTTCCTAGTGGTCGTAGACATCCGGGTCGAGTTTTAGCAGCAAGAAAGTCACAGTGACACTTTTTTACAAAGAGATCTCTGCTGAGAACAACCACTACCGTGTTCTTGGTGCCTAAGGTCCAGGGTGTAAGGGGCGAGGTGGGACTACATTTGATCGCTTAAACCAGACCTGGGCAAATTAAGGCCCGGGGGACGCATGCGCCCCGTAAAGCTTTTCAATCTGGCCCGCAGGACATTCCCAAATCATTTTTTTAGATGTTTAAGATGTAAAGTGTAGCTGCCATTATGAAGTGCAGTCATGTTTTCTAATGACCGTAAGTCTTCAACTATACCAGGGGTCGGCAACCCGCGGCTCCGGAGCCGCATGCGGCTCCTTGACCACTCTGATGCGGCTCAGCTACATACATGCCGACCCCCCCGATTTTCCCAGGAGATTTATGGATCTCAGTGTCCCTCATAGATTACTCCCAGGGAAAAAATTATCCTATTTACACTCTAATTACTAAATAAAGGGCGTGCCCTAATTGCACTGCAGTAATTGTCCTCTATAGCATTTACATACAGCGTGCCAGTCCAGCCACATGTTGCATGTTGTTATTACTTGCACACACAGGAGACAGCAAAGCATACTTACTCATCAGCCACACAGCTTACACTGACGGTAGCCGTATCAAACAACTTTAACATTGTTACGTTACAAATATGCGCCACACTGTGAACCCACACCAAAAAAGAATGAAAAACACATTTCTGGAGAACATCCCACCGTAACACAACATAAACACAACACAACCATTACCCAGACTCCCATGCAGCCCTAACTCTTCCGGTCTACATTATACACCCCCGCTACCACCAAATCCCCCCACACATCAACCCCCCCCCCCTCTCCGTGCGTTGGTTGAGCGGAAGAGTTAGGGCTGCATGGGATTCTGGGTATTGGTACCGTCAGTGTAAGATGTGTGGCTGCTGAGTTAGTACGCCTTGCTGTCACTTAAGTGAGCAAGCTGAAATTGCATTCTACGTGTGGTCGAGCAGGTACACTGTTTGGGCAGACTGTAGAGGGCGCCAAATGCAGTGTCATCACGCTCTGATATCCGGGAGTCTCCCGGGAAAAATGAGAGGGTTGGCAAGTATGACGCTATCAAGCGCCATTCATTCAAAACTCGCGGGCTGCACTAACATCAAATTTCCACATTAAAGTGCGTGCCGGTGCGTGTGTCGGAGACCCCTAGTTAACATAGCACAAAGCGTTTAAGCTTTGTATGTGGTGTTTTTCATTTTAAATTTTTTTTGTGGCTCCCATTACTTTCTTTAATTTGTGAAACTTGCCAAAATGGCTCTTTGAGTGGTAAAGGTTGCCGACCCCTGAACTATACTAAGTATTTTGATGCTTGGAATCTGCACTTTTGCATGATATACTAGTTACTAGGGGTGTAACGGTACACAACAATTTCGGTTCGGTACGTACCTCGGTTTAGAGGTCACGGTTCGGTTCATTTTCGGTACAGTGAGAAAACAAGAAAATATAAATTTTTGGGTTATTTATTTACCAAATTTGCAAAATCTTCCACCAAAAATATTTTTCTTAGTGGAATATTTGATGTGAAGTAATGGGAACCTTGGATAGGTCAATAATTCATAATAACATTGATTTTGATTCAATATTATGTTTTGAGCAATGACAGTTTGAAAGAAAAAAAACAGCTTTGTTTTATTAGTCAACATTGCAACTTTTTCTAAATTACATTTCACCTTTAAGCTTTTTTATTTCACTTTTGTTATGTTTTTGTTTATTTTAATAGTATTTTTAGAATGTGCCGTGGGCCTTTAAAACATTAGCTGTGGGCCGCAAATGGCCTCCGGGGCACACTTTTGACACCCCTGATAATAAAAAATTTAATGTGATAAATCTATGGATAAAAAGCAGAGCCTGGCGACGCATGCGCGTTTATCATAACTCTCTCTCTCTCTCTGTCTCTGCCCCTCCCTCACCAATGCTGCTGCGCGCACAATTTGTTTTGTTTTTAACCCCTTCTTAACCCTGAACGTACATTGAAAATACACGCAACCCTAACTCAAAATGCCGGACATTTGAGGCATTTAAGAAACTCCGCCCGGACAGCTCCGCAAAAGAGGACATGTCCGGTGAAAAGAGGACGTTTGGTCAGTCTATCGTAGCCCGTTAGCTGCTAGCATGCCGTGTGTTGTGCCTCGGTGTGCATTGTTTACACAACGTGCGTTACGCTACTTAATATGTCCGTGTGGAAACTCGTTCGGTACACCTCCGAACCGAACTGGAACCCCCGTACCGAAACGGTTCAATACAAATACACGTACCGTTACACCCCTACTAGTTACTATGGTCATCTAAGTCACAGCAGCTCAGACGAGGCACCAAGCAGTGTGGGTGGGGAGCGTTTCCACAGAGTGTTTCCAGAGCCTGAAATGTGGGTGTCAGGGACAGACGCAGAAGGACATTTTCCACTGCGATAACAATACTGAAATGAAGGCTAAAAGGGCATTAAAGGCCTACTGAAACCTACTACTACCGACCACGCAGTCTGATAGTTTATATATCAATGATGAAATCTTAACATTGCAACACATGCCAATACGGCCGGGTTAACTTATAAAGTGACTTTTAAAACTTCCCGGGAAATATCCGGCTGAAACGTCGTGGTATGATGACGTATGCGCGTGACGAAGTCAGAGTAACGGAAGTTATGGTACCCCGTAGAATCCTATACAAAAAGCTCTGTTTTCATTTCATAATTCCACAGTATTTTGGACATCTTTTGCAATTTGTTTAATGAACAATGAAGGCTGCAAAGAAGACAGTTGTAAGTGGGATCGGTGTATTAGCAGCGGACTACAGCAACACAACCAGGAGGACTTTGTTGGAGCGCTAGCCGCGCTAGCCGCGCTAGCCGCCGACCTCACCTTGACTTCCTACGTCTCCGGGCCGCCAAACGCATCGGGTGAAGTCCTTCGTCCTTCTGCCGATCGCTGGAACGCAGGTGAGCACGGGTGTTGATGAGTAGATGAGGGCTGGCTGGCGTAGGTGGAGAGCTAATGTTTTTAGCATAGCTCTGTGAGGTCCCGTTGCTAAGTTGCTAAGTTAGCTTCAATGGCGTCGTTAGCACAGCATTGTTAACCTTCGCCAGCCTGGAAAGCATTAACCGTGTATTTACATGTCCACGGTTTAATAGTATTGTTGATTTTCTATCTATCCTTCCTTCTATCCTTTATTTTTTTGTTTCTATATGCAGTTAAAGCAAGATGATATCACGTTAGCTCGTAGCTAAAGCATTTCGCCGATGTATTGTCGTGGAGATAAAAGGCACTGAATGTCCATTTTGCGTTCTCGACTCTCATTTTCAAGAGGATATAGTATCCGAGGTGGTTTAAAATACAAATCCGTGATCCACAATAAAAAAAGGAGAGTGTGGAATCCAATGAGCCAGCTTGTACCTAAGTTACGGTCAGAGCGAAAAAAGATACGTCCATCACTGCCTCTCAAGTCCTTCACTGTAACGTTCCTCATCTACGAATCTTTCATCCTCGCTCAAATTAATGGGGTAATCATCACTTTCTCGGTCCGAATCTCTCTAGCTCCATTGTAAACAACAGTGAATTGTGAGGAATACTAGCTCCTGTGACGTCACGCTACCTCCGGTACAGGCACGGCTTTTTTTTATCAGCGAGCAAAAGTTGCGAACTTTATCGTCGATTTTCTCTATTAAATCCTTTCAGCAAAAATATGGCAATATCGCGAAATGATCAAGTATGACACATAGAATGGATCTGCTATTCCCGTTTGAATAAAAAAAAATCATTTCAGTAGGCCTTTAAAGGGGGCCTTAAAAAAATAAAAAATATATATAAGTAACTAAACAGTTACTTTTCACAGTAACGCATTACTTTTTGGTGTAAGTAACTGAGTTACTTTTGAAATAAAGTAACTAGTAACTGTAACTAGTTACTTGTTTTCAGTAACTAACCCAACACTGATAAGCACTAAGGCAGACAAATTAGTTATAGCGGCGCCGTGACTAGGGTTGGGTATCGAGTATCGATCGGAACTGGGACTAACTTTCCGATTCTCCCGGAATCGTTCAAAAGTTTAAATTTTGATTGCTATTTTCGATACCCAGTCCGCCGACCGGAAAAAAAGATTAAGTCCGCCGACCGGAAGAAGAAGCCGCTGAAGTGCCCACCGCCAGAAGTGTTAGCATAGCCGAGCCTATGTAGCCGAGCGAGTCAGTCAAGCATGGATAGCGGGCGTCGGCGGTCGAAAGTGTGGCTTTATTTTACTAAAAAAAATGAAATATCGGCGAAATGTAACACGTGCGACAGGACTGTTTCGTGCTTAGGAGGGTGCACGTCGAACATGATGAAGCACCTCCGAGTTCATGGAGTACAAATAAATGCGTGTCCCGTCTTCGACGCGCTGCGCCGACCGTCCTCCTCTGCCTCTTCCTCCGACGCCCGGCCTGGCACCTCGGTGACTGCACTGCAGTCCGAATCCGGTAAGTAAAACAATATATATGCAATAAATAATGTGTTTTGCGCCAACGTTGAGGCAGCTAACAAATTAGCCCGCATATTTTTTCATAGACAATTTACAACCTGCTAGCCAGGCTCCGCGATGTGCTCAGCGTACTCCGTTCACCTTAGCGGCAATGGGGAAGATGTCGGTGCCACAGACGGAAGAGTGCCACAGAAAGGTCACTGCACACATAGTCAAAAGACTGCATCCCTTTTCAGAGGTGGAATCTCCAACAATTAGGTTAGTTAAGTAATAACGTTAGAACTAAGCTAATTGATACTGGGCTAAACAGCAACATTACATGTTGGTTTATGTATGCAGGGATATGCTGAAAACTCTCAACCCAAAATACATACCACCTTCCAGGGACAAAAGTTTTGGTACAACAAGGATCAGAATCGAGAATCGTCAGGAATCGGAATCGAAACAAAGAATCGGAATCGTTCGAATTCAAACGATACCCAACCCTAGCCGTGACCATTGGTGTGTGCCTATGTTGACATCACCGTGTGGCCTGCTGCTTCATCGCTTCCTTGCTCCCTCTTAAGTTTATTTTAGATCATAAATCATGCATCTCACCTGAAAAGGATATGGCTGAGGAGACGACCATTTAGGACCTGGAACTGGCGAGAACGACATCGGACCCTGACGACACTACAATATGAAGTATGTACGATAAAACACTGAATATTTGGAGTACGTGAAAGTTTGACTCTTACATTGTTTTGTTTACTTCTGTGACGTTGTTGTGTATTTCTGGTTGTTCCGGCTGGATCAAGAGAGACGTCGGAGACGCTTTACTCAACCAAAAGGTGCTTTATTACAAGCAAGCGTCATTATACAGGACTGCAGTACCTGGAGGTGGTCAAGTCAATAAAATTAGGAGGAGCCAAATTAACTTGGAGGAGCCAAATCATCAGTTTTTATATTCCTCCTTTCTGTCTCTGGGTGTGTGCTAAGTCAGGACAGCACAACCTGACCATGTAAGGAGATGTTCATGTGTTAGTTTAGTCTTTATTTGAAGGGACAATGCACAGAAATATTAAGCTCAAAGACAGATATGTTCTGTACCAGATTATAGCTAAATAGCTCATTTCCATCTGCAGTCCCTGGCTACCTAAATTAAAGTGTGTAAGTGAAAACAACCTCTATAGGTTGTACCTTAAACCTCTAAAGACTTAGTGGCCACATGCGTGGACAGCACCTTTTAGCTCCTTTTTCCAAAATTGTGTACACTACTGAATTGGGGTCTTATGCCG
Organism: Entelurus aequoreus; assembly: GCF_033978785.1. Classification (NCBI taxonomy): domain Eukaryota; kingdom Metazoa; phylum Chordata; class Actinopteri; order Syngnathiformes; family Syngnathidae; genus Entelurus; species Entelurus aequoreus. The sequence goes on along the minus strand of NC_084747.1, from coordinate 9,819,219 downwards.
CTTATGTGGACGCTTATACTGCCATCTGGTGGTGTCAGAAGAGTATAACATACAATGGAATTTGGAAAACAAAGTGTAAAAATAAAAATGTGCATGTCACTACACATGAAGTACACGTTAGTGTACTTATGGACTAAGTACATCATATCAAAAGATGATTTTTAGTTTTTATTCTATTTAGAGTCCAATAAGCCCAAATAACAAAGAGAAATACAAAAAAAGCATGTAAACAAACAGCTTGGGCCTTAAGAGGTTAAATGTTGGCTTGAAGATAGACATGGAGTCTCTCCTCCAGGACAGAGCTATCACTTTTGCATTCCAAAGTCTGAATGTATTGCCTCTTCTTGTGAGAGAGTTAGTCCAATCCACATACGGATGTCCAACTAAGGCTCCTTAATTTATTATGGACTCAACCATTATTTACGTAAACTTGGAGGTTTGCTTTCTCCAAGGTGAATATAAACATTCACCATATGTAGAACATAATATGAGTTCATTAATTCACTTCAACATCCTCCAGGTTTTGCAATCAATCAGAAATATTAGGCAGGTAAAATGCACCAAACACGTGTGGATAGAGCGTTTTGAATATTACCCATCATGCTTTGTAGTAAATTTATATGAGTGTGATTTTAATTTGTGTATGGTGCTTGGACATGTTCTATAATGTGCACGACATTTAGTGAGCAGGCTGTGTGTTATGTGTGCTAACTTTCTGTGTTGATTATAGATTATTTGCACCTTGAGTATAAAAGGTTGTTTGGGTTGGGTAATATAAATTGATGCTAAACTCAAATGATTTCAAAGTGACACTCATAGTCATTAATTAAAGTAACCAACAATCTACACAAGATAGTGGCATTTCCGGAGCGATTGGGCTGTAAGGTAACAACAATTGAACTCAAACTTTGTCACTGGAACTTGTTCTTCACCAGCTGGAACTTGGGCTAAAACAACTCCAAGACCATGTGATTTAAAGGCCTACTGAAAGCCACTACTACCGACCACGCAGTCTGATAGTTTATATATCAATGATGAAATCTTAACATTGCAACACATGCCAATACGGCCGGGTTAACTTATAAAGTGCAATTTTAAATTTCCTGCTAAACTTCCGGTTTAAAACGTCTTTGGATGATGACGTATGCGCGTGACGTAACCAGTGAAACAGAAGTATCTGTACCCCATTGAAAACAATACAAACAGCTCTGTTTTCATCTCATAATTCCACAGTATTCTGGACATCTGTGTTGGTGAATGTTTTGCAATGTGTTTAATGAACAATGGAGACTGCAAAGAAGAAAGTTGTAGGTGGGATCGGTGTATTAGCGGCTGGCTGTAGCAACACAACAGGAGGACTTTGACTTGGATAGCAGACGCGCTAGCCGCCAACCGCACAGATGATCGGGTGAAGTCCTTCGTCGCGCCGTCGATCGCTGGAACGCAGGTGAGCACGGGTGTTGATGAGCACATGAGGGCTGGCTGGCATAGGTGAAGCGCTAATGTTTTTATCATAGCTCTGTGAGGTCCGGTTGCTAAGTTAGCTTCAGTGTCGTTAGCAACAGCATTGTTAAGCTTTGCCAGGCTGAGAATTATTAACCGTGTAGTTACATGTACATGGTTTAATTCTATTGTTGATCTTCTGTCTATCCTTCCAGTCAGGGATTTATTTATTTTGTTTCTATCTGCATTTGAGCCAGATGCTATCACGTTAGCTCAGTAGCTAAAGAGCTTCGCCGATGTATTGTCGTGGAGATAAAAGTCACTGTGAATGTCCATTTCGCGTTCTCGACTCTCATTTTCAAGAGGATATAGTATCCGAGGTGGTTTAAAATACAAATCCGTGATCCACAATAGAAAAAGGAGAGAGTGTGGAATCCAATGAGCCAGCTTGTACCTAAGTTACGGTCAGAGCGAAAAAAGATATGTCTTGCACTGCATTCTAGTCCGTCACTCTAACGTTCCTCATCCACGAATCTTTCATCCTCGCTCAAATTAATGGGGTAATCGTCGCTTTCTCGGTCCGAATCGCTCTCGGTCCGAATCGCTCTAGCTAGATTGAAAACAATAGGAAAATATGAGGAGGCGAACAACCGACTACATCACGCTACTTCCGGTAGGGGCAAGGCTTTTTTTTATCAGATACCAAAAGTTGCGAACTTTATCGTCGTTGTTCTCTACTAAATCCTTTCAACAAAAATATGGCAATATCGCGAAATGATCAAGTATGACACATAGAATGGATCTGCTATCCCCGTTTAAATTTAAAAAAATCATTTCAGTAGGCCTTTAAGCCCCAATTCCAACCCTTGATGCTGAGTGCCAAGCAGGGAGGTAATGGCTCCCATTTTTATAGTCTTTGGTATGACTCAGCCGGGGTTTGAACTCACTACCTACAAATCTCAGGGCAGACACTCTTAACCACTAGGCCGCTGAGCCGGGGTTTGCATTCACGACCAACCAATCTCAGGGCGGACACTCTAACCACTGAGCCGGGGTTTGAACTCACGGCCTACCGATTTTAGGGCGGACACTCTAACCACTAGGCCAGTGTTTTTCAACTTTTTCTGAGCCAAGGCACATTTTATTCAGTGAAAAAATCCCGAGGCACACAACCAGCAGAAATCATTGAAAAATGAAACTCAGCAGCCGATACTGACGATAAAAAGTTGTCTTTGCAATTGTTGGATATGAATTCAAAGCATAACCAAGCATGCTCCGCTATAACTCTTGTCTCAAAGTAGGTGTACTGTCACATAACACCTGTCACATCACGTTGTGACTTTGTGGAAGTCGCTTCCTAGCAGCTCCACTGTAGACACGGCACAAAAGCCAAGCATGCAGGTTTAACAAAGTTTTAATGTTTTTAAAGAGATTATTCAAAGTATTTTCCGGCACGTTGCGGTCACTCCCAATCCTCTCTCCCCCTCTCCTCCCGGCTGCTTACTGTTAAAGACAACAGATTATTAGATTAACACGTACCACCTGTGAAATCGAATCACCTGCCAGCTGTGTCTGGCCGTCCCGCACATGCTGATGGTGCTCCGCCCTCGACACCACTGCCAGAGGCGGTGACCTTTGCTCCTGCAGGCATGCTGACGCACTTCCCTCCACAAACTTATTTTGAGTTTTCTGACGTTTTCCTGTGTGTCGTGTTTTAGTTCTTGTCTTGCGCTCCTATTTAGGTGGCTTTTCCTGTTTTGTTGGTATTTTCCTGTAGCAGTTTCATGTCTTCCTTGAACGCTATTCCCCACACCTTTTTTTTTTTGGCAATCAAGACTGTCTTAAGTTGTGCGGACGCTATCCTTCTTTGTGTGGACATTGTTGATTGTCGTGTCATGTACGGATGTACTTTGTGGACGCCGTCTGCTCCACGCGCCGTAAGTCTTTGCTGTCGTCCAGGATTCTGTTTTTGTTTACTTTGCAGCCAGTTCAGTTTTAGTTCAGTTTTGCATAGCCATCCCTAAGCTTCATTGCCTTTTCTTAGCGGCACTCGCCTTTTGTTTATTTTTGGTTTAAGCGTTGGATACCTTTTGACCTGCACGCTGCCACAAAGCAATTAGCTACCGGCTGCCACCTACTGATATGGAAGAGGATAACATGGAGCCGAGCTCTAGACAGCACAGACACTCAACAACGGCACATTATTTGCGGATTATAATTACTGGTCTGCAAATAATTTTTTTAACTCATTTAGGTGAAATTACATAATCTCCCACGGCACACCAGACTGTATCTCACGGTACACTAGTGTGCCGCGGCACAGTAGTTGAAAAACACTGCACTAGGCCATTGAGCTGGATGTGAGAGGATGTCACATTTCAAAGAGACTCTTTTTAAGATTTCTTGTTTGTGTCACAGAAATATTGGTCATGACTCCAGGATGCAGAGCCTAAATCCAGGTAAAACTTGACTGACAATCTCATTAGGTGGCATTATTAGGCGCTCAATTTCAGGTTAGTGAGCTGCGCCAATGCTTCTTATTCAGTTGCAGCAAACACAAACGGGTCGTCAAAATAGCAAAACACATCACTGTAATTCAAGTCTCCGAAAATGCTCAACAGGATGTTAATGAATGAGGCAGGACTATTGCATAATCTACGTGACATCCTGTTACATTCAAATAGTTCCAACAATAAACAAAATGAGTGCTTTGTGGACTTGGAGAAGGCATTCCACCGTGTACCCCGGGAAGTCCTGTGGGGAGTGCTCAGAGAGTATGGGGTAACGGACTGTCTGATTGTGACGGTCCGCTCCCTTTATGATCAGTGTCAGAGCTTGGTCCGCATTGCCGGCAGTAAGTCGGACCCGTTTCCAGGTAGGATGGACTCCGCCAAGGCTGCCCTTTGTCACCCATTCTGTTCATAACTTTTATGGACAGAATTTCTAGGCGCAGTCAGGGTGTTGAGGGGATCCGGTTTGGTGGCTGCAGGATTAGGTCTCTGCTTTTTGCAGATGATGTGGTCCTGATGGCTTCATCTGGCCAGGATCTTCAGCTCTCACTGGATCGGTTTGCGGCTGAGTGTGAAGCGACTGGGATGAGAATCAGCACCTCCAAGTCCGAGTCCATGGTTCTCGCCTGGAAAAAGGGTGGAATGCCATCTCCGGGTTGGGGAGGAGATCTTGCCCCAAGTGGAGGAGTTCAAGTACCTCTGAGTCTTGTTCACGAGTGAGGGAAGAGTGGATGGTGAGATCGACAGGCAGATCGGTGCGGCGTCTTCAGTAATGCGGACGCTGTATCGATCCGTTGTGGTGAAGAAGGAGCTGAGCCGGAAGGCAAAGCTCTCAATTTACCGGTCGATCTACGTTCCCATCCTCACCTATGGTCATGAGCTTTGGGTTATGACCGAAAGGACAAGATCACGGGTACAAGCGGCCCAAATGAGTTTCCTCCGCCGCGTGGCGGGTCTCTCCCTTAGAGATGGGGTAAGAAGCTCTGTCATCCGGGAGGAGCTCAAAGCAAAGCCGCTGCTCCTCCACATGGAGAGGAGCCAGATGAGGTGGTTCAGGCATCTGGTCAGGATGCCACCCGAACGCCTCCCTAGGGAGGTGTTTCGGGTAAGTACGAACGGTAGGAGGCCACGGGAAGACCCAGAACACGTTGGGAAGACTATGTCTCCCGGCTGGCCTGGGAACGCCTCGGGTTCCCCCGGGAGGAACTGGACGAAGTGGCTGGTGAGAGGGAAGTCTGGGCCTCCCTGCTTAGGCTGCTGCCCCCGCGACCCGACCTCGGATAAGCGGAAGAAGATGGATGGACGGATGGAGTTATGGTTATGGTATAAGCAGATATTATAAACAGAAAAAGCCCCAAAAGCAACATTTTAAATGTCTTATTCCCCCCACATTTCATAAATAATGAACGCTAGTGTAACAAACTTTTCAGGATGTCCCAAGTTAGCAGAGAATGTTAGGTAAGGAGGAGTTTTGTCCCTCCAGAGTTGCCGTAGGGCTGTGACGTAAGAGGTCTATAAAGGTGATTGTGGAAGAAGGTGTGTGAAGGAGAGAGAAAGGAGAACTGTGACATTAAAGGCCTACTGAAATGATTTTTTTTTATTTAAACGGGAATAGCAGATCCATTCTATGTGTCATACTTGATCATTTCGCGATATTGCCATATTTTTGCTGAAAGGATTTAGTAGAGAAAATCGACGATAAAGTTCGCAACTTTTGCTCGCTGATAAAAAAAGCCTTGCCTGTAGCGGAAGTAGCGTGACGTCACAGGAGCTAGTATTCCTCACAATTCCCCGTTGTTTACAATGGAGCGAGAGAGATTCGGACCGAGAAAGTGACGATTACCCCATTAATTTGAGCGAGGATGAAAGATTCGTAGATGAGGAACGTTACAGTGAAGGACTTGAGAGGCAGTGATGGACGTATCTTTGTTCGCTCTGACCGTAACTTAGGTACAAGCTGGCTCATTGGATTCCACACTCTCTCCTTTTTATATTGTGGATCACGGATTTGTATTTTAAACCACCTCGGATACTATATCCTCTTGAAAATGAGAGTCGAGCACGCGAAATGGACATTTAAAGTGACTTTTATCTCCAAGACAATACATCGGTGACACACTTAGCTACTGAGCTAACGTGCTAGCGTCGTTCTCAAATGAAGATATAAACAAAATAAATAAACCCCTGACTGGAAGGATAGACAGAAGACCAACAATAATATTAAACCATGTACATGTAACTACACGATTAAAAATTCTCAGCCTGGTAAGGCTTAACTATGCTGTTGCTAACGACGCTAAGGCTAATTTAGCAACTTAGCAACCGGACCTCACAGAACATTGATAAAACATTAGCGCTCCACCTACGCCAGCCAGCCCTCATCTTCCCATCAACAGCCGTGCTCACCTGCATTCCAGCGATCAACGGCGCGACGAAGGACTTCATCCGTGGGTTTGGCGGCAAGCATCGGCTAGGCGTCAGGGTAAGTAGTCCTTGTTGTGTTGCTGTAAGTATTGTAATGCCCCGCAGTGGAGAAGGAGTCACACAGACGAGGATGCGCTGCTCAATCGCTTTATTAAAGGCCTACTGAAATTATTTTTTTGAATTTAAACGGGATCCATTTACAATACATCGGCGAAATGCTTTAGCTACGAGCTAACGTGATAGGCCGGTTAGCTCAGTTGGTTAGAGCGTAGTGCTAATAACGCCAGAATTGGTCTGGTAAACGCCAGATCAGTGGCGAACAAAACGTTTCCACTCAGGGATTTCTTCAAGTCACGCTGTCTGGACTTCATGTGCATAACGGAGACGTGGCTCGGTACCGGTGAGTCCAGTGTTTTCTCCGAACTTCTGCCGGCAGACTGTTGCTATTTTAACTCTCCTCGTGCATCAGGCCGTGGAGGAGGAACGGCGACACTTTATAAAAATGACTATAAATGTAAGCAATGCTTTCCTTCGTCATTTTTTGCCAGCTTTGAATTGACTTATTTGAGGTGTGTCGCGCTGACGCGGTGATGTGCGCTGTCATTTACCGCCCGCCCAAATACAATAAGGACTTCATCAATGACTTTTCGGACTTTTTATCAGGAATTATGCCCCGCTATGATCGTGTCCTCATTGTTGGAGATTTTAATATCCATGTATGCTGTCCCGCAGGGCCGGCCCGTGGCATAGGCCGTATAGGCAAATGCTAAGGGCGCCATTCCATCAGGGGGCGCCACGCCAGTGCCACAAATGTTGAAGGAAAAAAAATAAAAATAAAAATAAAAAGTTGGTACTATTATTTCTAAATACATAAAATAATCCCACGTTAATTAAAATGCAAAGTAAAGCCTATTTAATAGAACTATTATTTGTTACAACATTACGCGCCCTCTCCCTTCCCGTATCATGACTGTTTTTGGACGTCACCACATAAAAAAAATCAACACAAGATGTCAAAACGGCCAAAACTGTCAGGTGCCCAGGGGAGAAAAGAAGGGGAGAAACGAGAAAAAGACAGAGGTAGCAGGTAGGTAACGTTAGCCTACATTAAATTATTTGTCTGTTACAGAATGTGATAGTAAACTGTCTTTTTAGCATTAAGCTAATGTTACATGATTCGGCAATTGCTAATCAATAAATAGCTAGTTCTGTTTTAACGTCGGGTTAATATTGTGGAGGGGGCTAAATTGTTATGGAAAATAATAATGTAACGTTAGGTAATTACAGTACTCCCTGGTGTACACTGTACAGTAATTTGTAAGTCGTTCTAGTTAATGCAATATTAAAAAGCCCAAATAGAGAACTCTGTAGGATCCCCTTTTTTGTAATATAGTTGTTAAAGTCATACTGGTTTGATATCTTGTTTTGTGCAGTGCCTTGTTTATATAGTATTTTTAATATATTTTATGCAACTTGTTGACACGTTTTATTTTGTGTTTATGTATGTAAAAAATATTGTATTTCATATATTCATTTTTTATTTTTTGTATTCATTTATTTATCCATATTTTTTTTTATCTTGTTAACTATTCTGATTGTTAATTTGCTTTCTTTAAGTAAAAAAAAAGGTCAAAGACAAAGCTATTCGGTTTCTTGTGAGTATATACACTTCACTGCCGATGTGGGGGGGGGGGGGGGCGCCACCTAAAATCTTGCCTAGGGCGCCAGATTGGTTAGGGCCAGGCCTGCTGTCCCGACAAACCACTGGTGAAGGATTTTTTAAACCTTATTGACTCTTTTAATTTGACACAGTTTGTGTCTGGCCCCACACACGGACGTGGTCACACGCTTGATCTTATATCTTGTCCTTTCATATGGTCTACCTGTGTCTAACTTGGACATTTGTGACAATGTGCTTTCAGACCATATGCCTGTCATATTTGAGGCCAGTTTTAACCGCTTGACAGCTGGAGCGTGCGCTCCTGCGCGTCTCTGTCGAGTTTTTAACCCTTCCACTGCTGGTCAGTTTATTACTGCTTTTAACCAGGTTTTTTTACCCTCTGACTCTGTTTTTTCTAGCACAGAGTCTGTTTTTTCTGACACTGAGAAACTCAATGTATTGTTTGACTCCACCTGTGACACAGTCTTGAACTCAGTGGCTCCTTTAAAAATCAAAAAGGCCAAAACTGAATCAGAACCCTGGTTTAATGAGAGAAGCCGTGCGATCAGACGTGCGTGCCGCAAAGCTGAACGCAGGTGGAAGAAGGACAAGCTTCAGGTGTCACTCCAGATTTTAAAGGACTGTTGGCATCGATATCAGAGCACAGTAAAAGAGGCAAAAAGAGAACATTTGGCAAACATTATTGCCTCAAATAGTCTTGACCCTCGTGTTTTATTCAAAACCATTGACTCTGTTCTTAATGCCCCTCAGCCTACATGTTTGGAACCCTCTGAATTGTGCAATGCCTTTGTAAAGTATTTTATTGATAAGATTGCCACAACGAGGGCTCTCATCTCTGTTCCGACCTCTGACCCTTCTGTCCCGTTTAACTACTCTGCTGTTTTTAATCAGTTTGAGCAAGTGACTCTGCGGCAGTTACAAGAGTTAACTAATCATATGAAGCCCTCAGGTTCCCCCCATGATGCTGTCCCTCCTACATTTTTTAAAGAAGTGTTTTCTTGCATAGGGCAGCCTGTTCTTAACATTTTAAATAGCAGTCTGTTTTCTGGTGTGGTTCCTACCAGTTTTAAACACGCCGTGGTTCAACCGCTTTTAAAGAAACCTGGTCTGGACAGTTCAGTTTTAGCCCATTTTAGACCCATTTCTAAGCTGCCTTTTCTCTCGAAAATATTGGAAAAGATTGTTTTTACCCAGTTAAACACTTTTTTAGTGGACTCTGATATTTTAGAAGTCTCTCAGTCTGGGTTTAAACCCCTCCATAGTACCGAGTCAGCATTAGTAAGGCTTTTTAATGACATCTTTCGAGCAACAGACTTAGGTGATCATGTGATTTTAGTTTTACTCGATCTAACAGCAGCATTTGATACGGTGGACCATAATATTTTAATTAGCCGCCTACAACATCAAGTGGGCATCTGTGGTACTGACCTGAGTTGGCTGAAGTCATATTTGACTAACAGGACCTTCTCTGTAAATGTTGCTGGTTCTGAATCTTCTGTTGCTCCCTTAACATGTGGGGTCCCACAGGGCTCAGTTTTAGGACCACTGCTCTTTTCTATTTATTTACTTCCCCTGGGCTCAATCCTAAGAAAGCATGGTATTTGTTTTCATTGTTACGCTGATGACACACAAATGTATTTTCCGTTAAAGAAAAATCATGCCTCTTCAATACAGCCATTACTTGCTTGTCTTGATGACATCAAGGCCTGGATGGCCCTAAACTTCTTAAACTTCAATGAAAAGAAGACAGAAGTAATAGTGTTTGGACCTAGTGGTACCTGTGAGCTTCCCCCTGTTGACTTTGGCCCCTTGGCTTTGTACGTTAAGCCCATGATCACCAACCTGGGTTTTCGTATTGACAGTGATTTTAAATTGGACCGTCAGATTGGCACAGTGGTGAAAACCAGCTTTTTTTATTTACGTCAGCTGGCTAAGGTTAAAAACCTTCTTTCTTCGCAACAGTTTGAGACAGTAATCCATGCCTTTATTACATCTCGGCTGGATTACTGTAACGCTTTATATTTTGGAATTAGTCAGTCCTCCCTCTCACGTCTGCAGCTGTTCCAAAATGCAGCTGCCCGACTTTTGACAAACACAAGAAAAAGAGAGCACATTACTCCTGTTTTAGCCTCCCTCCACTGGCTGCCTGTGTCTTTTAGAGTCCATTTTAAAATGATCTTACTTGTTTTTAAATCCTTACATGGTCTTGCCCCACCTTACCTCTCTGAGCTGCTCCACCTCTATGCCCCCACCCGGTCCCTCAGGTCAGCTGATCAGCTGATCCTGGAGGTACCCAAATCCAAGCGTAAGCTCAGGGGGGACAGAGCCTTCTCTGTTGCGGGCCCCAAACTCTGGAATGATCTTCCACTCCATGTGAGACAGGGCCCTTCTTTCTTAAAACCCATTTTTATTCACTGGCTTGTAACCCAGCATGAGACTTTAAACTGTCTTTAATTTTTAACTTTTTTAACTGCTTTTTATCTAACAAAATTGTTCTTAGCGTAATTTTGTATTTGCTTTTTTAATGTGTATTTTACTTCTGTTTTAAATTTTATTTTTTAGTCTGTCCTTTGCCCTTATTTCTTTGTGGTGTACAGCCCTTTGTTTTTCAACTGTGGTTGTTTTTAAAGGGCTTTATGAATAAAGTTGGTATGGTATGGTATGGTCAAAATAAATATGGTTTGTTAAAGTGTGCATTATGTATTAATTCAACAGAAAAACTTGTTTGGACGATATTGTTCGATTAAAGTTGTTTACATATTTTAAGTGTCGCTTTTCACTATTTTTAGGTTATCAGTAGATACTTTTGCGAACCGGTTGTTGAAAGAAGAACTTTATTTTGGAAAAAATCCTCCGTAAAGTCGGAAACGGAAGTGGATGGCTTTTGGCGCATGGGCAAACGGATCAAGCAGCTCAACTTTGGCGGCAACTGCGATGGCAATGGCGGACTGAACGGCTGTGGCTTCTTGAAGAAGTTTCGAATTTACGATCCAACACATTTATAGATTCACCAATATTGTTTTTGTTCTTAAAACCCCGAAATGGACGTCGAGTGCGGCGCGATGGAGACTATCCTAAACCCTGTAGGGAGCCTCGATGACAAATTAGCCGACTATGTTGAAGAATGTAAACAAAGGACCGCCATGATTGTTAGCTTGAAGAAGGCACTGGAGTTCACATCAGAGGAGATGAAAGAATGCAAAAGTCAAATGAAGAAAGTGGAAGAGCAAATAAATTGCTTGTGTAAAGAAAATAATGATGTGAAAGAAGAGATGTTGCGGAAGAGTAAGAGATGTGCAGTGTGTGAAGAGAAGACTGGACCACATGTCTACATCAACGCGCAGAGGATTGGAGGTAATAAAGAACAAGAATAATATGATTACTCTCAACTTTGGATTATTGGGAAGTTCTCCACAAATGTCACAGCTCATAAAGTCAAAGTTACCAAAGCAAATTTAAATCATATATTTTTTGTCTAATCTGTTATAATCTAGAATATCTTTTGGATTGTCTTAAACGTACTGTTGTAATACAAACTAATATTTAATTGCGAAATACAAAAATGTCATTGTATATTTATTTTTCTGTCCTAATAATTTAGGACTAATTCATTACAGAAAAGGGCAGCACGGCGTCACAGGGGTTAGTGCATGTGCCTCACAATACGAAGGTCCCGAGTTCAATCCCGGGCTCGGGATCTTTCTGTGTGGAGCTTGCATGTTCTCCCCGTGACTGCGTGGGCTTCCTCCCACCTCCTACATGCACCTGGGGATAGGTTGATTGACAACACTAAATGGGCCCTAGTGTGTGAATGTGAGTGTGAATGTTGTCTGTCTATCTGTGTTGGTCCTGCGATGAGGTGGCGACTTGTCCAGGGAACGCAGCTGAGATAGGCTCCAGCCCGAATGCAGCTAAGATAGGCTCCAGCCCGAATGCAGCTGAGATAGGCTCCAGCACCCCCCGTGACCCCGAAAGGGACAAGCGGTAGAAAAAAGATGGATAATTACAGAAAAGAAAAAAATAGTAATCCATTTTAAAGGGTTTGTTAAAACTAAATTGTAGTAAAAACAACAAATGTTCCATGAAAATAATACAAATCTGATTAAGCCATTCTAGATCTGGACACGTGTTGTTGTGTGTGTGATATTTTGTACTTCAACTTCATTTGCTCCACATAACTTGGGCGAACACACAGCAGACGTTGAGTTGGGGTTTTTTTTAGCCTCATCTTTTAAAGAGAACTCTCAGTCACGGCTGACATTTATTCAGCTGTGTGTTTCCCTCCAAGTTTGGTCATTCTGTTTACTTGTGCAGCAACTTACAGGAAAAGGTGGGACCTTATTGGCTGTTATCATGGACATTTCCGCCATGTTTGATCGAGTTAATATGCTCACAGCTGATCACCTGAATCGACCAGAAATGTATCCCGCTGATCAATCACAATTATATAATCTTCCAATACTGTGGTATCTCAATTAGGGATGATGTTTAATAAGAAATTATCGAGTTCGAGCCCATTATCGAATCCTCTTATCGAACCAATTCCTTATCGATTCTCTTATCGAATCCAGATAGGTTGTTGTATATGGAAAAAAACACAATATTTGGTTTAACGAAAGCTCACTTTTATTTTATAAGAAAAAAATTAAATAAATAAATAAATATTGATCTTACCCCCCTAAAAAAAAAAAATATTGACTGTATATTAAGTGGGATTTTTCAGAAAAACAAATATATACAGTAATACAAAAACAACGTGTCTCTGTGGTCACTATAGGTGAATAGCCATGCCTTGAGGCGTTTTTTCCGGTCCATTATTTTTGCTGCTTGTGTGACATCACAGGAAATGACGTAGCTCAATCTAATGACTGAGCTACGTCATTTCCTGTGATGTCCCACAGGGCATTTCTTGTGGGACGGGATTCGTTCCCAGGGATTCGAATAAAGAACCAACTCTTTTTCTTTACTATAGTGGCCTCGATAACGGGAACCGGTTCTCAAAAAGGGATTCGAGTCCATGGAATCGGTTCTTTTCTTATCGAACGGTTCTTTTCTTATCGAACAACCAGGAGAACCGGTTTCCAACATCATCCCTAGTCCAGGGTGTACCCCGAATGCAGCTATTTTGTACTTCAACTTCATTTGCTCCACATAACTTGGGCGAACACACAGCAGATGTTGAGTTCGTTTTTTTTATAGCCTCATCTTTTAAAGAGAACTCTCAGTCACGGCTGACATTTATTCAGCTGTGTGTTTCCCTCCAAGTTTGGTCATTCTGTTTACTTGTGCAGCAACTTACAGGAAAAGGTGGGATCTTATTTGCTGTTATCATGGACATTTACGCCATGTTTGATCGACTTAATATGCTCACAGCTGATCACCTGAATCGACCAGTATTTTTTCCCGCTGATCAATCACAATTATATCATCTTCCAACACTGTGGTATCTCAATGTGCGAGTATTTTGAGATACAAGTTGTGTGTCTGCTCTTCTTGCGGGAATACTTTTAAGTTATGAGTCTCCAAGCCACTCGATGACATAGCTAATGCCACAGTGAACGCTGTCAGATCCTCTGCTAAACGTTGGTCGAGCTTGCTAGCATTAACTTATAGTTCAATATTTGAATAACCCCATCCATCTTCTTCCACTTATCCGAAGTCAGGTCGCCCAGACTTCCCTCTACCCAGCTACTTTGCCTAGCTCTTCCCAGGGGATCCTGAGGTGTTCCCAGGCCAGCTGAGAATTATCGGCTCTACACAGTGTCCTGGGTCTTCCCCGTGGTCTTCTACCAGTCGGATGTGCCCTAAACACCTCCCCGGGGAGGCGTTCAGGGAGCATTCTGACCAGATGCCCAAACCACCTCATCTGGCTCCTCTCCATGTGGAGGAGCAGCGGCTTTAATCTGAGCTCCCCTGGAATAACAGAGCTTCTCACCCTATCTCTAAGAAGAGCTCTGCCACCCTTCTGTCCGCTTTCGGTCGTAACCCAAAGCTCATGATTATAGGTGTGGATAGGGACGTGGATTGACTGGTAAAAATGTCAATTTTTTGTTGTTGGGATTCTAGTTCCATCATTCTGGCAAGGCACTAAATGAATAGCCTTGAAACACTACACACACATATACAGTACACAAGTTGAAGGATAAACATCTCATGGATCATGTCTGAACTAAAGTGTGTTTGTGTCCCGCAGACGACCAGCAGCTGACTGGTCCTCCAGAAGAATTCCCACCTCAGTCACATAGGGAGCGCTCCACTTTGAAGCAGGAAGCTTCAAAGCCCCATCCCATTAAAAAGGAAGAGGAGGAACTCTGCATCACTCAGGAGGGAGAGTGTCTTCTAGGACCAGAGGGAGCTGATTACACCAAGTTGCCACTGACTGTTGTCTCTGTGAAGATGGAAGATGATGAAGAGAAACCACAACCAGACAACCTCTTAGCTCCACTATCAGATAGTGAGGCTGAAGACGAGGTTGAAGTAACTTTGAGCAGCGATACAGACTGTGAAGGTGATATGAGGACTCACATTGACCACAAACACTCTGAAAGCTCTAAAAAGAAGAGAGGTAAACAACCTTTCAGTTGTTCAGTTTGTGGCAAAAGCTTTTCTCAAAATAGCCATTTGACTGAACATGTGAGAGTACACACAGGCGAAAAACCATTTAATTGTGCAGCTTGTGGTAAAAACTTTACTACAAAGAGTAATATGACCAAACACATGGGAACGCACAGAGAAAAAACATTGAACTGTTCACTTTGTGGTAAAAAATTTACCATCAAGAGTTATTTAACTCAACACATGAGATCACACACAAGAGAATTAGCATATAAGTGTTCAGTTTGTGGTAAAAACTTTACTACAAAGAGTAATATGACCAAACACATGGGAACACACAGAGAAAAAACATTGAACTGTTCACTTTGTGGTAAAAACTTTACTTTTAAGAGTAATTTAACTCGACACATGAGATCACACACAAGAGAATTAGCATATAAGTGTTCAGTTTGTGGTAAAAACTTTACCAGCAAGTGTAATTTAACTCAACACATGAGATCACACACACGAGAAAAAACATTGAGCTGTTCACTTTGTGGTAAAAACTTTACTTTGAAGTGTAATTTAACTCGACACATGAGAGCACACACAAGAAAATTAGCATATAAGTGTTCAGTTTGTGGTAAAAACTTTACTACAAAGAGTAATATGACCAAACACATGGGAAGGCAAAGAGAAACAACATTGAACTGTTCACTTTGTGGTAAAAACTTTACTAGCAAGTGTAATTTAACTCAACACATGAGATCACACACAAGAGAAAAAACATTGAACTGTTCACTTTGTGGTAAAAACTTTATCAGAAAGAGTAATTTCACTCGACACATGAGATCACACACAATAGAATTCGCATTAAAGTGTTATGTTTGTGGTAAAACATTTACTCAAAGGCCAACTTTTATTCGACACATGAGGACACACAATGAAGAAAAACATTTAATCGTTCAGTTTGGAGAAAAATCTCTTCTGTCAAGACCCATGTGACTCAAAACGTGAGGACACACATAGGAGGAACAATTCCTGGGGCCGTACTTATCAAGCTTCTTAGAGTGCCATTTTACACTTAAGTCCTGAGAATTTGCGAAATTTAGTCCTACTCTCAAACTTAAGAATAAAAGCTTTTTATCAACGTTCTTAAGTCTAAGAATCACTCCTACTCTCCACGATATTTAAGAGACCTTCAGAGGTGTCTTAAGTGGTTAGGAGTTGCCAGCAGGGGATGGCACTGAGGCGAGAGAGACGTGCGCGAACATTCAGGGACCGGAACGATGTTCTGGATTTGTTTGATGACGAGCAGCTGATCAAACGGTATCGTTTAGACAGAGCGGGTATTATTTTTGTCACAGATTTAATACTTTTCGATTCCATGTTGATTTCTGCATGTGGCTGCAGTGGGCTAGTATATATAGAGCCACCCACACCAGTTTCAAATTAGTTGCCTAATTAATGAATTGGAAAGAAAATGTTATGACAGTAGCGTATGTGTGTGGCCGTGAGGTGAGTGACGTCAGTGAGTGTGTGGGCGACAGAAGAGAGGGAGCGGTAGCGTGAGTGCCGGCGGGGACTAGTTTGTTTTGTATTATTTTGTAGTTTATTGTCAAAATATACACTCCCATTGTCCACTTAAATATTTCCAAGATATTTCTTTATTCTTAGACAACGGATTCCCTTCCGTGATTGGTCATTTCTATGGACACAGGAATGACGTCACCTAAAATTCCATTTACGGCACATAGTAATGTCGTAATTCAGCTCTGAGTGTGACACTTAAGATTCAGTCCTACACTTCGCTGAAAGTGTGAGTAAGACGCTTGATAACTAACTTTTAAGTGCAGCTTTCAGCGAAGAATTGATTTACTCTTAAGTCAACTCTTAGCAGACTTCTTAGGAGTCATTCTGAGAAGCTTGATAAGTACGGCCCTTGGTCTCTTGATATTTTTCCATGAAAGGGCTTTTTTCAATCAATCAATCAATCAATCAATGTTTACTTTTAAAGCCCTAAATCACGAGTGTCTCAAAGGGCTGCACAAGCCACAACCGGTGCTTTTTTTTTTTTTTTTTTAAACAAGGCACATACTGTAACTTAAATCCATGTCTGCGAACTAACAAAAAGTAGACTTTTAATTGATCAGTATTGTGAATTGATGGATTTGATGTAAATAAAGTAGTAAAAAAAACAGATTGATTTCCTTGCCATCCGAGGCTGCCGAGCACATCGTTCAGGTTTCTGTACGTTTTTATCAATCATCAATCAATCAATGTTTACTTTTAAAGCCTTAAATCAAGAGTGTCTCAAAGGGCTGCACAAGCCACAACCACATTCTCGGCTCAGATCCCACATCAGGGCAAGGAAAAACTCAACCCAATGGGAAAATGAGAAACCTTGGAGAGGACCGCAGATGTGGGGACCCCCCCTGCTGGGCGACCGGTGTAATGGACGTCGAGTGGATCTAGCATAATATTGTGAGAGTTTAGTCCATAGTGGATCTAACATAATAGTGAGAGTCCAGTCCATAGTGGATCTAACATAATAGTGAGAGTCCAGTCCATAGTGGATCTAACATAATAGTGTGAGAGTCCAGTCCATAGTGGATCTAACATAATAGTGTGAGAGTCCAGTCCATAGTGGATCTAACATAATAGTGAGAGTCCAGTCCATAGTGGATCTAACATAATAGTGTGAGAGTCCAGTTATAGTGGATCTAACATAATAGTGTGAGAGTCCAGTCCATAGTGGATCTAACATAATATTGTGAGAGTCCAGTCCATAGTGGATCTAACATAATATTGTGAGAGTCCAGTCCATAGTAGATCTAACATAATATTGTGAGAGTCCAGTCCATAGTGGATCTAACATAATATTGTGAGAGTCCAGTCCATAGTGGATCTAACATAATATTGTGAGAGTCCAGTCCATAGTGGATCTAACATAATATTGTGAAAGTCCAGTCCATAGTGAATTTAACATAATAGTGTGAGAGTCCAGTCCATAGTGGATCTAACATAATAGTGTGAGAGTCCAGTCCATAGTGGATCTAACATAATAGTGTGAGAGTCCAGTCCATAGTGGATCTAACATAATAGTGAGAGTCCAGTCCATAGTGGATCTAACATAATAGTGAGAGTCCAGTCCATAGTGGATCTAACATAATAGTGTGAGAGTCCAGTCCATAGTGGATCTAACATAATAGTGTGAGAGTCCAGTCCATAGTGGATCTAACATAATAGTGTGAGAGTCCAGTCCATAGTGGATCTAACATAATAGTGAGAGTCCAGTCCATAGTGGATCTAACATAATAGTGTGAGAGTCCAGTTATAGTGGATCTAACATAATAGTGTGAGAGTCCAGTCCATAGTGGATCTAACATAATATTGTGAGAGTCCAGTCCATAGTGGATCTAACATATTATTGTGAGAGTCCAGTCCATAGTGGATCTAACATAATAGTGTGAGAGTCCAGTTATAGTGGATCTAACATAATAGTGTGAGAGTCCAGTCCATAGTGGATCTAACATAATGTTGTGAGAGTCCAGTCCATAGTGGATCTAACATAATATTGTGAGAGTCCAGTCCATAGTGGATCTAACATATTATTGTGAGAGTCCAGTCCATAGTGGATCTAACATAATATTGTGAGAGTCCAGTCCATAGTAGATCTAACATAATATTGTGAGAGTCCAGTCCATAGTGGATCTAACATAATATTGTGAGAGTCCAGTCCATAGTGGATCTAACATAATATTGTGAGAGTCCAGTCCATAGTGGATCTAACATAATATTGTGAGAGTCCAGTCCATAGTGGATCTAACATAATATTGTGAGAGTCCAGTCCATAGTGAATTTAACATAATAGTGTGAGAGTCCAGTCCATAGTGGATCTAACATAATATTGTGAAAGTCCAGTCCATAGTGAATTTAAAGGCCTACTGAAATTTTTTTTTTTTTTATTTAAACAGGAATAGCAGATCCATTCTATGTGTCATACTTGATCATTTCGCGATATTGCCATATTTTTGCTGAAAGGATTTAGTAGAGAAAATCGACGATAAAGTTCGCAACTTTTGCTCGCTGATAAAAAAAAGCCTTGCCCCTACCGGAAGTATGGCGTGACGTCACAGGAGGTTGTGCTGCTCACAATTCCTCATTGTTTACAATGGAGCGGGAGATATTCGGATCGAGAAAACGACGATTACCCCATTAATTTGAGCGAGGATGAAAGATTTGTGGATGAGGAACGTTAGAGTGAAGGACTAGAATGCAGTGAAATACATATCTTTTTTCGCTCTGACCGTAACTTAGGTACAAGCTGGCTCATTGGATTCCACACTCTCTCCTTTTTCTATTGTGGATCACGGATTTGTATTTTAAACCACCTCGGATACTATATCCTCTTGAAAATGAGAGTCGAGCACGCGAAATGGACATTTAAAGTGACTTTTATCTCCACGACAATACATCGGTGACACACTTAGCTACTGAGCTAACGTGATAGCATCGTTCTCAAATGCAGATAGAAACAAAATACATAAATCCCTGACTGGAAGGATAGACAGAAGATCAACAATACTATTAAACCATGTACATGTAACTACACGGTTAATAATTCTCAGCCTGGTAAAGCTTAACAATGCTGTTGCTAACGACGCTAAGGCTAATTTAGCAACTTAGCAACCGCACCTCACATAGCTATGATAAAAACATTAGCGCTCCACCTACGGCAGCCAGCCCTCATCTGCCCATCAACAGCCGTGCTCACCTGCGTTCCAGCGATCGACGGCGCGACAAAGGACTTCATCCGTGGGTTTGGCGGCAAGCATCGGCTAGGCGTCTGCTAAGTCCTTGTTGTGTTGCTACAGCCAGCCGCTAATACACCGATCAATCCCACCTACAACGTTCTTCTTTGCAGTCTCCATTGTTCATTAAACAAATTGCAAAAGATTCACCAACACAGATGTCCAGAATACTGTGGAATTATGAAATGAAAACTGAGCTTGTTGTATAGGATTCTCCGGGCTCCGAATACTTCCCTTGTCCTCGTGACGTCACACGCATACGTCAGCATAATAAAACGTTTTTAACCGGAAGTGTGGCGGGAAATTTAAAATGGCACTTTATAAGTTAACCCGGCCGTATTGGCATGTGTTGCATTGTTAAGATTTCATCATTGATATATAAACTATCAGACTGCGTGGTCGCTAGTAGTGGCTTTCAGTAGGCCTTTAATGTTCAAACAAAGAAACTCAATTTTTTTTTGCAAATAATCATTAACTTAGAATTTAATGGCAGCAACATATTGCAAACAAGTTGGCACAGGGGCATTTTTACCACTGTGTTACATGGCCTTTCCTTTTAACACTCAGTAAATGTTTGGGAACTGAGGAGACACATTTTTGAAGCTTTTCAGGAGGAATTCTTTCCCATTCTTGCTTGATGTACAGCTTAAATTGTTCAACAGTCCGGGGTCTGCGTTGTTGTATTTTAGGCTTCATAATGCGCCACACATTTTCTTCAAATGGTGCTGTCTTTGTTAATTTTAGCATGTTAAATTGGTGAAAAACCAGGAGCTTCGGGGGCCGTTGCCCCCCTTGTCCCCCCACCTGGACATGGCTGGGGGCCTTTGTATATAAAGGTATATACAGTATAGGTGTAATATGATCAAACTTTCTTGTTCTTGTCAAAAGTCCAGCAGCCGCATTTTGGACCAACTGTAATCTTTTAATGTTAGACATAGGGAGACCCGAAAATAATACGTTACAGTAATGGAGACGAGACGTAACGAACGCATGAATAATGATCTCACACATGACACACACACAAATACACACATTACCAGGCTTTGTTTCGCCACACAGCAGAGCGTTGATTGTGACCTACCGACAATCATTAGTCAATAAAGAATGTAGGATTGACAATATTACCAGGAAATGATTATAGAGACACTTTAGTTTGCATTGATTTAAAGAGGAACTGCACTTTTTGGGTAATTTTGCCTATCGTTCACAATCATTATGAAAGACATGACGACGGATAGGTTTTAGCATTTTTTAAAAGGTTGTTTGGGTTGGGTAATATAAATTGATGCTAAACTCAAATGATTTCAAAGTGACACTCATAGTCATTAATTAAAGTAACCAACAATCTACACAAGATAGTGGCATTTCCGGAGCGATTGGGCCAAAAATTGAACTCAAACTTTGTCACTGGAACTTGTTCTTCACCAGCTGGAACTTGGGCTAAAACAACTCCAAGACCATATGATTTAAGCCCCAAGTCCAACCCTTGATGCTGAGTGCCAAGCAGGGAGGTAATGGCACCCATTTTTATAGTCTTTGGTATGACTCGGCTGGGGTTTGCATTCACGACCTACCAATCTCAGGGCGGACACTCTAACCACTGAGCCGGGGTTTGAACTCACGGCCTACCGATTTTAGGGCGGACACTCTAACCACTAGGCCAGTGTTTTTCAACCTTTTCTGAGCCAAAGCACATTTTATTCATTAAAAAAAATCCTGAGGCACACAACCAGCAGAAATCATTGAAAAATGAAACTCAGCAGCCGATACTGACGATAAAAAGTTGTCTTGCAATTGTTGGATATGAATTCAAAGCATAACCAAGCATGCTCCACTATAACTCTTGTCTCAAAGTAGGTGTACTGTCACATAACACCTGTCACATCACGTTGTGACTTTGTGGAAGTCGCTTCCTAGCAGCTCCACTGTAGACACGGCACAAGAGCCAAGCGTGCAGGTTTAATAAAGTTTTAATGTTTTTAAAGAGATTATTCAAAGTATTTTCCGGCACGTTGCTGTCACTCCCAATCCTCTCTCCCCCTCTCCTCCCGGCTGCTTACTGTTAAAGACAACAGATGATTAGATTAACACGTACCACCTGTGAAATCGAATCACCTGCCAGCTGTGTCTCGCCGTCCCGCACATGCTGATGGTGCTCTGCCCTCGACACCACTGCCAGAGGCGGTGACCTTTGCTCCTGCAGGCGCGCTGACGCACTTCCCTCCACAGACTTATTTTGAGTTTTCTGACGTTTTCCTGTGTGTCGTGTTTTAGTTCTTGTCTTGCGCTCCTGTTTTGGTGGCTTTTCCTGTTTAGTTGGTATTTTCCTGTAGCAGTTTCATGTCTTCCTTGAACGCTATTCCCCACACCTGTTTTTTTTTTTGTCAATCAAGACTGTCTTTTTTTTTTTTTTTTTTGCAAATATTTTTATTGAATTTTACAGTTAAAATCACATTTAACAGTCATACTTTGGTCACGCAAAACCTTCATACAATCACACATCCACTCATACCCACTCACATGCACACTTGAGGAGAGAGGTGCACTTCAACTTTAACAATTCAAGGTTTACAGTATAAACATTATTAGAAAAGATACCCAGATATTGTATATATTTATCCATCCATCCTGCTCTGGCTCAGGATCAGCAGGCTATCCAGACCATAGCAAGATGGATGAACATTCCTCGGCATCAAGGATCCTCAGGAAGTGATCCCAAGATCACCTCTCGAGGGCCTCTCCACCGTTCATACTTAAAAAAGAAAAGGAAAGTCACAGAAGTTGATCAGATGTAAAACAATACAAAATAAAAAAGTCACAATAAATAAATAAGCAAGTAAACCGTGGGAAGGCCATATCAGAAGTAACACAAAAAAAAAAACAATAATAGTGTAGGATCAATACAGAAAATAATAAAGATAACAAAAAAGGAATACAACTACAAAAAAGATGGCAGTTTTTTTGTTTGTTTTTTTCTTAAATGTCTAAACCAAGGGTGTCAAACGTGCGGCCCGAGGGCCGGATCAGGCCCACGAACAGGTTTTATCCGGCCCGCGGGAGGAGTTTGCTAAGTATAAAAATAACCTGACATTTTTGAATGAAAGAAACTGCTGTACTAAATGTGTCCACTGGATGTCGCAATAGCAATTATTTGTATCTTTGTAGATTATGCTATATATGTACAAAATAAACCACATGATGTTAGTACATCAGTCGAGGAAAATGATCCAACTACACAAATAACATAGGGTAATTAGATTTTGATATTATTTTTTTATCTTGATAGATTGAAAATTGACACCAATGAGTTGACTGACATAATTTATTCAGAAACTATAAATAACGACAAATAAAGTATGTATACTATTAACCGCAACAGGTAATTGTAAAAAACAACAACAACATTATGATTTGTACAATTTTAGAATGTGCATGTTCTATTTTTTAAACAAAGAAAACAATCTGAAGTTGTCTTTATTTTTAAGTTATCGTGCCGTGATTTTACCTGTCCGGCCCACTGGGAGTAGATTTTTCTCCTTGTGGCCCCCGATCTAAAATGAGTTTGACACCCCTGGTCTAAACTATGATTCAATATATGTCAGTAAAGGTTTCCAGGTTTGTTCCCATTTATTCATACTTGCAGAGTTTATAAATCGTATTCTTTCAAGAGTCATTACATTCACAAGTTCATTTAGCCAGTTCCTGAAGTTGGGTGCAGATGGGCTTTTCCACTCTTTGAGAATGAGTCTTTTGGCCAAGACCGTCCCGAGCAGCAACACGGCTGTAATATATTTTGGAAGTTTTTGTGTTTCTGAAGACCACCCAAACAAGATTATATCCCTGTCAGGGACAAGTTTTCTCTGATATACCCCTGAGTAAAAAAAGAAAATGCTGGATCAAAATGATTGAATAATTGGACATTCCCAAAACGAATGAGACAATGATCCTTCAGCAGATTTACATTTATCACAAAGTGGAGATGTATCAGGATACAATTTGTGTAATAAGACTTTGGAGTAGTAAAAACGATGAATCACTTTAAACTGTATGAGCCTAAGTCTGCTGTTAATTGAGCAATTGTGAATTTGAGAGAGTGTCCGTTCCCATTGCTGTTTGGGTATTGTTATTCTTAGTTCCTGTTCCCAGGCTCTTTTAACACCGTCTGCTGATGTCATGGGCATAATGAAGCAGCTGGCAAATTTGGCGATAAGCTTTTTACTTGTAGGTGATAAATTTAGTAGTTCTAAAAGAGGGTGTTTTTCATTTACCAGCTGAGACTTTGAAATGTTTTCTTTAATAATTTTTTTTTTTTTTTTACATAAATAAATACAATCATGTGTGCTTACGGACTGTATCCCTGCAGACTGTATTGATGTATATTGATACAGAATGTATATATTGTGTTTTTTATGTTGATTTCATTTTAAAAAAAGTATATATATATATATATATATATTTATTTTTTTATTTTATTTTTTTTTATTCTTGTGCGGCCCGGTACCAATCGGCCCGGTGGTTGGGGACCACTGCTCTAAGGTGCGCGCCTGTGCTGTGCAATTGCGCACTGCTCAAGCGTCCTCTGCGCACTGCAAATCTATGCCACGCACAAAATCAAATAAAAAAATAAGCGCATAACAATTTTCCACACACGGACACAACAGAGAAAACAGTTTTCGTCATCATTGTTCAAATATTGTAACGTCTGTGGAGACGCTTTGAAGACATGAATGCCATCCATCACTTTACTGAGCAAAACTCTTTATTGTCGGCCATAAACACATCACCAAAGCATTACTAAAAAAATGATATCTAGCAAAAGTGGTCATTTTCTGCAGTACAAACCAGACCAAAAGCAACTTTGTTATATCAACAGCAGCCGCTCGCTCTTTCTCACTTGCGCCAACACATGCACATATGGCACTTAGCCAGTGATGCGTTTACAGCCTCACAAAAAGTGGGACAACTCCAACACCACACATAAAGTGTCATTCCAGGTCGTTACACTATGATTTACCAATCAAATGTGTGCTTATTCTAGTGTCATTTATTAGGAATTTTAATTTGTAAATATTAATCATGAAATGCTGTTAGTATATTAAATAAATAATAATACAAATATATTAAGTTGCAGGAATGTACACATGATCCCCTGCTTACATCTCATTGCGCAACATGTGAATGTTTTAATGGGAACTAAATGCAATGTCTGAAAGGGGTACAAATTATTTCCAAAGCAGGACATTCGACCCAGACTAACGTAATGTTGTAACAAATAATATTTCTATTAAATAGGCTTTACTTTGCATTTTAATTAACGTGGGATTATTTTTTGTATTTAAAAATAATAGTACCAACTTTTTTTTCTTTTTTTCTCCAACATTTGTGGCACTGGCGTGGCGCCCCCTGATGGACGGCGCCCTTAGCATTTGCCTATACGGCCTATGCCACGGGCCGGCCCTGCACTAGGCCACTGAGCAGGATGTGAGAGGATGTCACATTTCAAAGAGACTCTTTTTAAGATTTCTTGTTTGTGTCACAGAAATATTGGTCATGACTCCAGGATGCAGAGCCTATCTCATTAGGTGGCATTATTAGGCGCTCAATTTCAGGTTAGTGAGCTGCGCCAATGCTTCTTATTCAGTTGCAGCAAACACAAACGGGTCGTCAAAATAGCAAAACACATCACTGAAATTCAAGTCTCCGAAAATGCTCAACAGGATGTTAATGAATGAGGCAGGACTATTGCATAATCTACATGACATCCTGTTACATTCAAATAGTTCCAACAATAAACAAAATTAGTGCTTTGTGGACTCGGAGAAGGCATTCCACCGTGTACCCCGGGAAGTCCTGTGGGGAGTGCTCAGACAGTATGGGGTATCGGACTGTCTGATTGTGACGGTCCGCTCCCTTTATGATCAGTGTCAGAGCTTGGTCCGCATTGCCGGCAGTAAGTCGGACCCGTTTCCAGGTAGGATGGACTCCGCCAAGGCTGCCCTTTGTCACTCATTCTGTTCATAACTTTTATGGACAGAATTTCTAGGCGCAGTCAGGGTGTTGAGGGGATCCGGTTTGGTGGCTGCAGGATTAGGTCTCTGCTTTTTGCAGATGATGTGGTCCTGATGGCTTCATCTGGCCAGGATCTTCAGCTCTCACTGGATCGGTTCGCAGCCGAGTGTGAAGCGACTGGGATGAGAATCAGCACCTCCAAGTCCGAGTCCATGGTTCTCGCCCGGAAAAGGGTGGAGTGCCATCTCCGGGTTGGGGAGGAGATCTTGCCCCAAGTGGAGGAGTTCAAGTACCTCGGAGTCTTATTCACGAGTGAGGGAAGAGTGGATGGTGAGATCGACAGGCGGATCAGTGCGGCGTCTTCAGTAATGCGGACGCTGTATCGATCCGTTGTGGTGAAGAAAGAGCTGAGCCGGAAGGCAAAGCTCTCAATTTACCGGTCAATCTACGTTCCCATCCTCACCTATGGTCATGAGCTTTGGGTTATGACCGAAAGGACAAGATCACGGGTACAAGCGGCCCAAATGAGTTTCCTCCGCCGGGTGGCGAGTCTCTCCCTTAGAGATAGGGTGAGAAGCTCTGTCATCCGGGAGGAGCTCAAAGTAAAGCTGCTGCTCCTCCACATGGAGAGGAGCCAGATGAGGTGGTTCGGGCATCTGGTCAGGATGCCACCCGAACGCCTCCCTAGGGAGGTGTTTCGGGTAAGTACGAACGGTAGGAGGCCACGGGGAGACCCAGGACACGTTGGGAAGACTATGTCTCCCGGCTGGCCTGGGAACGCCTCGGGTCCCCCGGGAGGAGCTGGACGAAGTGGCTGGGGAGAGGGAAGTCTGGGCTTCCCTGCTTAGGCTGCTGCCCCCGCGACCTGACCTCGGATAAGCGGAAGAAGATGGATGGACGGATGGAGTTATGGTTATGGTATAAGCAGATATTATAAACAGAAAAAGCCCCAAAAGCAACATTTTAAATGTCTTATTCCCCCCACATTTCATAAATAATGAACGCTAGTGTAACAAACTTTTCAGGATGTCCCAAGTTAGCAGAGAATGTTAGGTAAGGAGGAGTTTTGTCCCTCCAGAGTTGCCGTAGGGCTGTGACGTAAGAGGTCTATAAAGGTGATTGTGGAAGAAGGTGTGTGAAGGAGAGAGAAAGGAGAACTGTGACATTAAAGAAGTGGTGGAGACCGGACCTGCTCTTATGACTCCCATTTATTATTGTATTATTATATTATATCAGTACACAGAATATGCGAACCCAGAATACTCGGCTACACTAGTAATTGTCTGTCGTTTGGTGATTCAATTGAGTAACAAAATTATCAAAGTATTTACAATGACCAGGGGCGGATTAAGAAATTTTGGCCCCCTGGGCCTGACATGGTCTTGGCCCCTCAACCCCCCGCGCGTGTGGGCGCACACACACGCACGCACTATGCAAGAAATACTGTATACTGTGAACAGACATGCACACTGTACTGTACAGAAGAGTGCACATACTGCACACACACTATTAGGTATACCACACAGACACTGACAAGCACAGGTTTCACACAGACACAGGGGGAGGGGATAAATGGCCTAAAAATAAACATTTTTGAAAATGATTACGCCCACTTCAGTGATGGTGCATTGGGTCATTTGAGAGATATTATGTATTGGAAGTTGGTAGCTATCATGAAATAAACCCCCCAACCCACCCAAAAAACTAAATCGGACATGATTTTTGCCCCCTTTTCCTCCCTTCTATCATTAAAAATAAAATAATATCTTAGGAAAACACATTGGCATAACGGCAGCTGTGCAGCAAATTGAGGCTCAAAGTCTGTATCTATTTGTGGTTAAGCTTGAGGAGAAGGAGAAAGGTAAAATGATAACATGCATCGGAGAGCACCACAAAGAAAGGTGTAGGCCAGTTCATGGTACAAGGGCTGCATGCAGGTCAAGATAGCCCATTTCCAAGAATGCTATAGTGGCTGGACAGGCACTGGACATGTCCTGAACTCAGTGTCAGACGTGGCTGCCGAATACTTGGATGAAGTGAAGCAGCTGACAGATCTCATGCTGCCCCATCTGAAGACTGTCCTGGCCAGGCAGAGGATGGATGAGGAGACCTTCCCAATGGACCCTGTCAGTGAACAGGCTAGTAACATTGATGGCACCCCTGTGCACAACATTGGGATGGAGAGACAATGTGGCAAGGTGGACTACAAACTGAAGAAGTTGGGCACACTGAACGCAGTCAATAGGTCAATAATTTTACAGAAGAGCCAGGAGCTTCAGAGGTTTCAAGGCAGCAGCACAAGCAAAAAGGGAGGTTGAACTCAACTGGAGTAAATTCATGAAGGCAAAATTCGAGAGTAGGGCAGATGAGAAACAAGAGATGGCTCAAAGAAAGGAGAGTAAGAGACTAGACATGCTGGACACACTGAAATCTTTTGATGGCCCCTTCACGATAGTGGGGAAGTTGAAAAGTTCCTTGTGGATGAAAGTCTGCACAAGAATGCAAAGCTGCAGAGAATGAAGCTTGAGGTTCAGTTTGCCAGAGAAAGCACCAAGCTTCTGCCTAAAGTCAATCCTATCTTCACAATCCAGGTGACACTTCCCAGAAATGGCAAAAGTGCAATTCTCCAAGTCATAATGGATACTTAGAATTTTATGGTGGTGGTAAGTATTCATGAAAACAGGTAGCCTAACATTAGTGAATGGGTGAATTCTGGAAATAACCTAAAAATCTTACACAGTGCACCTTTAAGCAAGGGGTTTCTTTCGTGCTTTCAATTTTGCAAAATCATCCACCACATCATTGAAGTCCAACTCTCTTGTCAGCTCACTCTCAATTGCCATTAGAGATAACGCATTTAATCTTTTCTGAGTCATTCTTGTGCGCAGCTCATTTTTTACTCTTGACAAAAGAGAGAATGAGCGTTCTCCCTCACAGTTACTGACCGGTAGAGTGAGAAAAATCTGTAGCGCAATGTATGTATTAGGAAACGTAGGCTGTAGTCCAAAATGTATTATTGTTTTGAGCAGTCCTGAAGGGGTCCTCTCCTCATCAGTGTTGTTGAGCTGTATAAAAGATTTGAACTGTATAAGCTCCTGTCCAAGACTTTCATTGAGGTCAGATGGGTATGATTCAGTGAGAATCTTGGCCTTGTGAAGGACTGAAGCATTGGACTCTGTATCCAAAGAGAAAAGGACACTGAACAAATTGTTCAGATGTTTGTAGGCCTCCAGACGGTGATTAAGGCTTGAACTCAGTTGATCAATAGAGGCAATAAATGTCTCTATTTGAAACAGTTGCCTTCCCTCAAGCACAACATCTGGGGATGCTGATTCATCAGCAAACTTTTTACGTTTCCTCGTCCGTTCAGCCCTGTAAGATGGGGTGCCACCCAACATGTTTAAGGCTTTCTGCTCAAAATGATCAAATAGATCTCTTTGGGAGAGAACAAAGGTGCGCAGAGATTCCAGCAATCTAACTGCTGTACCAAGGTCCATGTCTGCTTTTTGAAGTTGCAGACTTGTGGCCTGAAATCTGGACAGAACAGTGTCCCAAAAGCCTGCCATGAAGGCCATCTCAAGTGAATCCAGCTTCCGCACTAGACTGTCAGCTTCAGTTCGTGTGTCTCGTTTCTCTGTGTCATCAGTGGAAATAACCTGTAGTGCTGCTTTTATTTTACTGTAGTTCTGCCACAGTGCTTTGGTAGATTCTGCACGGCAACTCCAACGCGTGTTGGATAAAGCTTTAAGTGTGAGATCTATGTTGGAATTGCCAAATACCCTGTCCCATCGGTGTGTGGATGCAGTTGTGAAGTTGTAAATAGACTGAATCAAGTCAAAATACTTAGAGACTTCATTTCCACATCTGTCAATGCTGTTGACTCCCACCAAATTCAAAGAGTGAGCTGCACATGGAATATAGTGTATTAATGGGTTGCTTTTCTTTAAGTGAGCCTGCAACCCATTATACCTCCCTGACATGTTGCTGGCATTATCATAAGCCTGCCCCCTGCAATTTGACAGCTCTAACCCTAGATTTTCCAACACAGACATGACACAGTTAGCCAAACTTTCACCTGTATGGCTAGTAATGGGCTCAAAACCCACAAAGCGTTCAACAACACTGCCCTCTTTGCTAACAAAACGGAATATGAATGTCAATTGGTCCACATGAGATAAATCTGGGGTTGAATCCACAATGATAGAGTAGTATTTGCTTGCTTGCAGTTCATCTGCTATAGCCTGTTTGGTTTTTGCACCCATCAATTCAATGAATTCCTCACAAATGGTGGAGGACAGATATGAGGTATTACCTCGACCCATCTGCCCAAACTTTCTGATGTGATCCTTTAGAAAGGGATCAAATTCAGCCAGGACCTCCAGAATACCAAGGTAGTTCCCATTGAGAGGAGACCCTAACGATTCATTTTTACCCCTAAATGCAAGGCCCCTTTCTGCAAGGAATTTAATGACTGCAACAACTCTTTGTAACACCTGCCTCCAATAGCTGCTCTCTGCCTGAAACTGTTTGAACAGGTCTGCATCAACTGTGGCACCTTTGGCGCGGTTCAAGACTGCTTGCATGCAGGTTATGTGCTCAGCACTTCGCTCATGTTCACCAAATCTTTCTGAGTGTTTCCAATCACAATAGCCTGTCACAAAAGAATGCGTTTTTGGGGAAAACAGTTTGCATGCAAAGCAGTAAACATTACCAGTAGAGGGAGAGTACATCAGCCACTCTCTTTGTACTCGTTGTCCATTGGGCAAGTGTGAAGTAAAATGTTCATTGTTTAGGCATCGGGTTTTGCCTCCTAGCCCACTGTTCCTCACAGAAGCTGGATAATGGCTGTGACGGTTGTGAAATGATTTTGCACCTCTTTGAATAAGAACTTCCTTCATTGACTCAGTGAGGGTCTCAGCCCATTTAGCGGGATCACTAGGTAGAGTTGTCACTGTAGATGGTGTTGAAGAAAGATTCAGCTCATTTTCTATGCTGTCCAGAGGTGCAGTGACCTCACATTCATCCGAGCAACTGGCTACTGCTGAATTGGTTGAATCATAAGCATCAGAAGCATTTGGTTCAGTGTCTACACTTGTAGTGGTCTCAGGATCTTGGGAGCTACATGCTAGCTCAGGTGCATTGCTAACCTTAGCTGAATTTGCAGTAGCATTTATAGAATTGCTTTCAGCAGATGTCTTTGTACTGAAGAAGCTGGAGATATTTGGAACACTCTCAAGTAAAACTGATTCCTTTTTTTTCTTTTCTTGCTGAATTTTTTTTCTAGCTCCTCCACTTAAACGTTTATGATCCATATTTCCCTTCTTTCTTTGCACATTGGCTCTTTGCCTATCACAACAGATAAACCAACTATGTGTGTGTGTGTGTGTGTGTGTGTGTGTGTGTGTGTGTGTGTGTGTGTGTGTGTGTGTGTGTGTGTGTGTGTGTGTGTGTGTGTGTGTGTGTGTGAGTTTGTTTGTGTGTTTATGATCGGTGCTGCTTCCTTCAAGTGTGTGAGGTGATTTAGAAAACTAGCAACCCAGCATCAACACTCCAAAGCAGAGAATAACAGCTTACTAGCATAGACAATTGAGAGCAGAGAATCAACTGATTCGTCTGATAGACAGCAGGAGAGCAGAGTGGTCAGTGATGATCGAATCAAGAAAATGTCTAAATGGCAAGGGAACAGACTGATTTGTACTGAGGAGAAAGAGAGAGAGAGCCAATTACAGTGAAATATATTCCAAAAGAGCCAAGTGACTAGCTGAAGGCAGGGACAAATGCCTTGGAGTGACCAACAAGAGTGCAAAGTACCAAATGGCAAAATGTGGAAAGACCAACAGGCAGATCTGCTTTTACCTCTTATCTTCACAACCAAAAAGTTGCTAAATGATGTTTTCAGTCGCTAGCCAGGTATGGCCAAAAGACGCGAAATCTAGCGGCAAAGTCGGTCAATCACACTGACAGTGAAACAAATATTTTGAAAAGATAATAATTGTACACCTTTGTGCACTTTAGTCTTCTATCTAAATATTTTCACAAAGGACACCAAGGCAGCTTGCTAGCTATGATGGGAGCAACAATGTCTGATAGACAGCAGGAGAGCAGAGTGGTCAGTGATGATCCAATCAAGAAAATGTCTAAATGGCAAGGGAACAGACTGATTTGTACTGAGGAGAAAGAGAGAGCCAAGTACAGTTAAATATATTCCAGAGCCAAGTGACTAACTGAAGGCAAAGACAACAGCCAGATACCTTAGCAGAGACCAACAAGAATTCAAAGTACCTAATAGCAAGATGGCGAGACCAACACAATAAATTGTATTAGGATTTAATTTATTAACGTTAATCTTAACAGCCAAAAAGTTGCTGAATAATGTTTGTAGTCGCTAGCCAGGTATGCCCAAAACAAGAGTCGCTAAACCTAGCAGCAAAGTTGCTTAATTGCAACACACTCTAGGATTCAGGGGAATTAAGGATAATAAAGATATTAATTGTACAACTTTTTGTACTTTTTTTCTAGTTTTTTGAGTCGCCAGCCATGTATGGCCAAAAGTCGCTAATTGAATGCCAACGTTGCTTAATCGCCAACACACTGGGACTCACTGAAGGACTGACTGAATAAAAAAGATAATTAAGATAATTGTGTACTTTTCTCTTCTGATATTTTCTCTAAGGACCCCAAGCTATCTGCAAGCAGCAATAATGTCTGACAGACAGGAGAGCAGAGTGGTCAGTGATGAATGGCAAGGGAACAGGCTGATTTGTACTGAGGAGAAAGAGAGAGAGAGAGCCAATTACAGTGAAATATATTCCAAAAGAGCCAAGTGACTAGCTGAAGGCAGGGACAAATGCCTTGGAGTGACCAAGAAGAGTGCAAAGTACCAAATGGCAAAATGTGGGAAGACCAACAGGAAGATCTGCTTTTACCACTTATCTTCACAACCAAAAAGTCGCTAAATGATGTTTTTAGTCGCTAGCCAGGTATGGCCAAAAGACGCGAAATCTAGCGGCAAAGTCGGTCAATCACACAGTGAAACAAATAATTTTAAAAAGATAGTAATCGTACAATGTCTTGTACTTTTGTCTTCTTTCTTAATATTTCTCAAAGGACACCAAAATGTCGCTATCTGCAGGCAGCTTGCTAGCTATGATGGCAGCAACAATGTACCTTAGAGTGACTGACCAACAAGAGCTCAAAGTACCTAATGGCAAAATGTGGAGAGACAGACACAATAAATTGCATTAAGATGAAGAGAACTGTTGCTATTATTAATCTTAACATCAACCAGAAAGTCGCTAAATGTCACCAGCCAGGTATGGCCAAAAGTCGCTTAATTGGCCACACACAGTAACAGAGAAACTAACAAAAAAAAGATCATAAAGATAATAGTTGTACAACTGTGTGTACTTTTGTCTTCTTTCTAAATATTTTCCCAAAGGACACCAAAATGTTGCTATCTGCAGGCGGGAGCGTGCCTATGTTCCCCGGGTCCTATGTTCCCCGGGTCCTATGTTCCCCGGTTGTTCCTGGGTCTTTGTATGCGACCGGGGAACTTAGGACCCTTTTTCTAAAAAAGGGTCCTATGTTCCCTGCATTGTATCTGGCGAAATTGCGAAATTGTGCCCTGACCAAAACCATCCCTAAACCTAACCTGTCACAGGGCGTTGTGGAGCACTTTTTTTTGGCGAAATTGTGCCCTGACCAAAACTATCCCTAAACCTAACCTGTCACAGGGCGTTGTGGAGCACTTTTTTGGCGAAATTGTGCCCTGACCAAAACCATCCCTAAACCTAACCTGTCACAGGGCGTGCGGCAGCAGATAGAGCAACTCAAACGCGAACTTCCTTCCTTCGACAACTTAAACGCGTCTCTGTCATGCGTGTCTGCGTGCGTCTTACTTAGTCGCGCATTGGAAGCAGCGGGGAACATAGAACCCTTTTCTGGAAAAAGTGTTGTACGTTCCCCGCAGCGGGGAACATAGAACCCTTTTTTTTAAAAAGGGTCCTTAGTTCCCCGGTAGAGGGGAACATAGGACCCGGGTAACATAGGGACGGGGAACATAGGGATGACCCGCTGCAGGCAGCTTGCTAGCTATGATGGCAGCAACGATGTCTGCCAGACAGGAGAGAGTGGTCAGTGACGATCGAATCGAGAAAATGACAAAATGGGTCAAAGACCAAAAAGTTATTAACTGACAGCAGTGACAAATGTCAGACTGTAAACTTTCTCGAAAGAAAAGGACAAAATGGGAAGATGCTGATAATAACAGCAAAATGGAAAATATAAGAATTTCCAAGTAATGCTCAACTCAAGTGTGTGTGTGTGTGTGTGTGCGCGCGTTAAACTTCTTGTTGAATGATTTCAAATTATCTCTGAGTCTGAACTGAGGGAAAGGAAACCAAATTTTGAGCAGTCTCTCACGAGTTCAAAATACCAAATGAGGAGATTCTAAAAGAACAGACCGGTTTATGAAAGACTTGATGGGGGAGGGGCACAGCTAAGAATACTTGAGTGAGATTCTGTGATCCAAATTCGAGATAGAGCTTTTTGATAATGATAATTTGTCAGAGTAAGGTTGTGTAATCAAAATTTGAGAATGAGCTTTGTCAATCAATCAAGAATATTTGCATTAAGTTCTGTGATCAAAATTCAGAAACAACCTTTAATAATTGATAAAGAATATGTGAGTGAGGTTGTGTGATCCATCCAATTTGAGAATTAGCTTTGATAATAATGATTGAGAGCCTCTGGCCCTCTGTGGATCATGGCCGCGGGGCCAATTTTGCCTGGCCCCTTGGGGCCTCTGTGGGTCATGGCCGCGGGGCCAAGTTGGCCTGGCCCCTTGGGGCCTCTGACCCTCTATGGATCGGGGCCAAGTTGGCCTGACCCCTCGGGGCCTCTGGCCCTCTATGGATCATGGCCGCGGGGCCAAGTTGGCCTGACCCCTTAGGACCTCAGGCCCTCTGTGGGTCGCGGCCGCGGGGCCAAGTTGACCTGGCCCCTTGGGGCCTCTTACCCTCTATGGATCGTGGCCGCGGGGCCAAGTTGACCTGGCCCCTTGGGGCCTCTGGCCTTCTGTGGCTCGCGGCCGCGGGGCCAAGTTGGCCTGGCCCTTTGGGGCCTCTGGCCTTCTGTGGGTCGTGGCCGCGGGGCCAAGTTGGCCTGGCCCCTTGGGGCCTCTGACCGTCTATGGATCGTGGCCGCGGGGCCAAGTTGACCTGGCCCCCTGGGGCCTCTGACCCTCTATGGATCGTGGCCGCGGGGCCAAGTTGGCCTGGCCCCTTGGGGCCTCTGACCGTCTATGGATCATGGCCGCGGGGCCATGTTGGCCTGGCCCCTTGGGGCCTCTGGCCCTCTGTGGGTCGCGGCCGCGGGGCCAAGTTGACCTGGCCCCTTGGGGCCTCTTACCCTCTATGGATCATGGCCGCGGGGCCAAGTTGGCCTGGCCCCTTGGGGCTTAAGATTATTATTTTTGCAAAAGTAGTTTTGCTTGGGTCGCGGCCGCGGGGCCAAGTTGGCCTGGCCCCTTGGGGCCTCTGGCCCCCTGGGCCTGGGCCCGGTAGGCCCGGTCATTAATCCACCTATGACAATGACTGACTGCTAATGGAGCCAGATAGGAAATATAAATATGTTTGACCTAATTTTATTATATTTGTTTCAAGAAAACCCAACAAATAATCAGTTAGTTAAAGTTTGTAAAAATAAATATGGTTTGTTAAAGTGTGCATTATGTATTAATTCAACAGAAAAACTTGTTTGACGATATTGTTCGATTAAAGTTGTTTACATATTTTAAGTGTCGCTTTTCACTATTTTTAGGTTATCAGTAGATACTTTTGCGAACCGGTTGTTGAAAGAAGAACTTTATTTTGGAAAAAATCCTCCG
Organism: Entelurus aequoreus; assembly: GCF_033978785.1. NCBI lineage: Eukaryota > Metazoa > Chordata > Actinopteri > Syngnathiformes > Syngnathidae > Entelurus > Entelurus aequoreus. Next base: position 9,783,918 of record NC_084747.1, on the reverse strand, counting down.
TAAAGTCGGAAACGGAAGTGGATGGCTTTTGGCGCATGGGCAAACGGATCAAGCAGCTCAACTTTGGCGGCAACGGCGATGGCAATGGCGGACTGAACGGCTGTGGCTTCTTGAAGAAGTTTCGAATTTACGATCCTACACATTTATAGATTCACCAATATTGTTTTTGTTCTTAAAACCCCGAAATGGACGTCGAGTGTGGAGCGATGGAGACAATCCTAAACCCTGTAGGGAGCCTCGATGACAAATTAGCCGACTATGTTGAAGAACGTAAACAAAGGACCGCCATGATTGTTAGCTTGAAGAAGGCACTGGAGTTCACATCAGAGGAGATGAAAGAATGCAACAATCAAATGAAGAAAGTGGAAGAGCAAATAAATCGCTTGTGTAAAGAAAATAATGATGTGAAAGAAGAGATGTTGCGGAAGAGTAAGAGATGTGCAGTGTGTGAAGAGAAGACTGGACCACATGTCTACATCAACGCGCAGAGGATTGGAGGTAATAAAGAACAAGAATAATATGATTACTCTCAACTTTTTTTTGTTTGTTTAGTCTTTATTTGAAGGGACAATGTACAGAAACATTAAGCTCAAAGACAGATATGTTCTGTACCAGATTATAGCTAAATAGCTAATTTCCATCTGCAGTCCCTGGCTACCTAAATTAAAGGGATACAAAAATCATGCAATAAAATTATGACAATAAAAACATACACAAGTATTAAGAAAAAAGCCATAAAATGCCCTTTCATGGACACATACTTAATATACAACACAACCACACCTCATTTACATCATCACACAAAGACAATACATGCTTTTGTTCACATCTGTCATCATTTGTAGAAACAACCAAGCTTTTAACAGCCATACCTCATAATTTACAACAAAAATGCTCTCATGGATAAATATAATACACATTAGGTTGATGTGTCAAACATAATGCCCATCTTAGTGACCGTGTGAGCAGCTTTGATTGCTCCAAAGCCACTTTTTAACTTCAATTGTGAATGAAGAGTAATCTGTTAGACTTTTCAAGTTTGTTGTGAGGTCGTTCCATTCCTTTATGGCTTTATATGAAAAGGCTGATTGTGCAAAAGAGGTTTTACATCTGGGTATGCTACACTGCCCCCTGGTGGAGGCTCGTGTGTTTCTAGTTGTCACAGCAGATGTAAACTGGACAAAGTGCTTAAGTGGCACTGGTGCAGTGTTATTTAAGATTCGATGGGCCATTCGTATTGATGCTAATCTTTGAATGTTAGCTAAATTTAACAATCTATATTTTTGGAGAACTAAACAATGATGGTGGTGTTGTGGTTTTCGGCCAAGGATTTTGAGGGATTGTTTGTGCAAAGTTTCCAATGGCCTCAGTGTCATTTTGCTTGCCTGCGACCAACATGTTATACAATAATAAAAACGAGACATAATCATTGCATTAAAATAAGTTTGAGCTGCCTCCAGTGTTAATGAATTCCTGATACATTTGAACGTTTTTATGTTGTATTTAAGACTCTGGCACATCTGTTTGATATGTTTTTTAAAGCCAAGTGTTGACTCCAAAATGACACCCAGGTAACGATATTCACTAACATTTTGTATTATTTCCTTATTAACCGTTATATTTGGAAAGGATGACATTTTATATTTGTTTACAAAATACATTGTTGCAGTTTTCTTAATGTTTAATGTAAGACAAGAGTCATGTAGCCATCTTGCCACCTTCTCCATGGCTGCTGTAAGTTTTCTGGCAACCGTTTCAGCGTCCTTTCCCCAAGTATAAATAACCGTGTCATCTGCATACATCTGGATATTTACATCCTCACATACAGATGGCAGGTCATTTATATACATGGAGAAAAGAAGAGGGCCGATATTAGAGCCTTGTGGCAGGCCAATATCAGTAGCAGTGAGACTGGATGTTGTGTTATCAATACGGACACATTGGGTCCGACCAGATAGATATGACATAATCCAGGCCAGAGTATCTGTCGACAGTTTAAAATATGTTAATTTTGTAAGTAACGTGGGGTGACTGACTGTATGGAATGCCTTGCGGAGGTCTAAGAATATTGCTCCAACTACACCTCCATTATCAAGGTTTTGTTTGATTGTTTCTAGTAGAAGGCAACATGCAGTTTCGGTCGAGTGATTTGCCCGAAACCCAAACTGCATGGGATGTAGGAGGTCTTCATAGTCCAAATGTTCTGTGAGTTGCTCAACGATCACTTTTTCTATTGCTTTGGATATAACGGGGAGAAGGCTAATTGGTCTGTAATTGTTGATGTCTTGTTTATTTCCTGCTTTATGGATTGGGATGATAATGGCAGTTTTCAACGTGGTAGGGAAAGTGTTTTCTGTTATTGATTTATTTATCAATGTTGTTATAGGAGCAGTAAGACTATCTTTATACGTTTTTAGGATAGTGTCTCCTGCTGTGGAAAATACACGTTCGCTGGGTGTGGAAGAAGCTTGAACGCATAAATAGGAGAAAGCGCGATATGACAGCAAAGGATAAGTCTTTTGTTGGTTCCACCGGACCACCACCATGCAGCAGGGTCGTCAGACATAAGTATCGGTGGAACGTCCTGGTACATCTGCAGCTCTCTCTCCACTCGTTTCTTGATGGACATGGAGCTCTGTTATTTCGCGGTTATTTCATTTTTTTTGTAAAGTAAAGCCACACTTTCGACCGCCGACGCCCGCTATCCATGCTTGAGCTTGACTGACTCGCTCGGCTATGCTAACACTTCCGGCGGTGGGCGCTTCTTCGTTGGTGTTCAGCGTCTTCTTCTTCCGGTTCGGCGGACATATTTTTTTCCGGTTGGCGGACTGGTATCGAAAATAGGAATCGAAATTTAAACTTTTGAACGATTCCGGGAGAATCGGAAAGTTAGTCCCGGTTCCAATCGATACTCGATACCCAACCCTACTCACAGCTGATCACCTGAATCGACCAGTATTTTTTCCCGCTGATCAATCACAATTATATCATCTTCCAATACTGTGGTATCTCAATGTGCGAGTATTTTGAGATACAAGTTGTGTGTCTGCTCTTCTTGCGGGAATACTTTTAAGTTATGAGTCTCCAAGCTACTCGATGACATAGCTAATGCCACAGTGAACGCTGTCAGATCCTCTGCTAAACGTTGGTCGAGCTTGCTAGCATTAACTTATAGTTGAGGTTGGGGGTAGCGGGGGTGTATATTGTAGCGTCCCGGAAAAGTTAGTGCTGCAAGGGGTTCTGGGTATTTGTTCTGTTGTGTTTATGTTGTGTTACGGTGCGGATGTTCTCCCGAAATGTGTTTGTCATTCTTTTTTGGTGTGGGTTCACAGTCTGGCGCATATTTGTAACAGTTTTAAAGTTGTTTATAAGGCCACCCTCAGTGTGACCTGTATGGCTGTTGACCAAGTATGCCTTGCATTCACTTGTGTGTGTGAAAAGCCGTAGATATTATGTGATTGGGCCGGCACGCAAAGGCAGTGCCTTTAAGGCACGCCCCCAATATTGTTGTCTGGGTGGGAATCAGGAGAATGGTTGCCCCGGGAGACTTTCGGGTGGGGCACTGAAATTCGGGAGTCTCCCGGGAAAATGGGGAGGGTTGGCAAGTATGACTGGGAGACGCAACTGCTCTGTACTTCTCCCTACGTCCGTGTACCACTCCGTACAGCGGCGTTTTAAAAAGTCATACATTTTACTTTTTGAAATTGATACGGATAATTTCCGATATTACATTTTAAAGCATTTATCGGCCGATAATATCGGCAGTCTGATACATCTGTAGTAAAAATGTCCATATTTTTTTTGGTTGGGATTCTAGTTCCATCATTCTGGCAAGGCACTAAATTAGACATTAGACAAACTTTAATGATCCACAAGGGAAATGGTTCATGAATGAATAGCCATGAAACACTACACACTCACACGGTACACAAGTTGAAGGAGAAACATGTCATGGATCATGTCTGAACTAAAGTGTGTTTGTGTCCCGCAGACGACCAGCAGCTGACTGGTCATCCAGAAGAATTCCCACCTCAGTCACATAGGGAGCGCTCCACTTTGAAGCAGGAAGCTTCAAAGCCCCATCCCATTAAAAAGGAAGAGGAGGAACTCTGCATCACTCAGGAGGGAGAGTGTCTTCTAGGACCAGAGGGAGCTGATTACACCAAGTTGCCACTGACTGTTGTCTCTGTGAAGATTGAAGATGATGAAGAGAAACCACAACCAGACAACCTCTTTGCTCCACTATCAGATAGTGAGGCTGAGGACGAGGTTGAAGTAACTTTGAGCAGCGATACAGACTGTGAAGGTGATATGAGGACTCACACTGACCACAAACACTCTGAAAGCTCTAAAAAGAAGAGAGGTAAACAACCTTTCAGTTGTTCAGTTTGTGGCAAAAGCTTTTCTCAAAATAGCCATTTGACTGAACATGTGAGAGTACACACAGGCGAAAAACCATTTAATTGTGCAGATCGTGGTAAAAACTTTACTACAAAGAGTAATATGACCAAACACATGGGAACGCACAGAGAAAAAACATTGAACTGTTCACTTTGTGGTAAAAACTTTACTAGCAAGAGTTATTTAACTCAACACATGACATCACACACAAGAGAAAAAACATTGAACTGTTCACTTTGTGGTAAAAACTTTACTAAAAAGGGTAATTTAACTCGACACATGAGATCACACACAAGAGAAAAAACATTGAACTGTTCACTTTGTGGTAAAAACTTTACTAGCAAGAGTATTTTAACTCGACACATGACATTACACACAAGTGAAAAAACATTGAACTGTTCACTTTGTGGTAAAAACTTTACTAAAAAGGGTAATTTAACTCGACACATGAGAGCACACACAAGAGAAAAAACATTGAAGTGTTCACTTTGTGGTAAAAACTTTACTAACAAGGGTCATTTAACTCTACACATTAGAGCACACAGAAGAGAAAAAACAAACTGTTCACTTTGTGGTGAAAACTGTACTACAAAGAGTAATTTAACTATACACATGAGAGCACACACAAGACAAAAAGCATTTAACTGTTCACTTTGTGGTAAAAACTTTATCAGCAAGGGTCATTTCACTCGACACGTGAGATCACACACAAGAGAATTCGCATTAAAGTGTTATGTTTGTGGTAAAACATTTACTCAAAGGCCCACTTTTATTCGACACATGAGGACACACAATGAAGAAAAACGTTTAATCGCTCAGTTTGGGGAAAAATCTCCTCCGTCAAGACCCATGTGACTCAAAACGTGAGGACACACACGGGAGGAACAATTCCTGGTCTCTTGATATTTTTCCATGAAAGGGCTTTTTTCAATCAATCAATCAATGTTTACTTTTAAAGCCCTAAATCACGAGTGTCTCAAAGGGCTGCACAAGCCACAACCACATCCTGGGCTCAGATCCCACATCAGGGCAAGGAAAAACTCAACCCAGTGGGACAATGAGAAACCTTCGAGGGGACCGCAGATGTGGGGACCCCCCCTGGGCGACCGGTGCTTTTTATTTTTTTATTTTTTTTTAAACAAGGCACATACTGTAACTTAAATCCATGTCTGCGAACTAACAAAAAGTAGACTTTTAATTGATCAGTATTGTGAATTGATGGATTTGATGTAAATAAAGTAGTAAAAAAACAAAACGATTGATTTCCTTGCCATCAAAGGCTGCCGAGCACATCGTTCAGGTTTCTGTACGTTTTTATCAATCATCAATCAATCAATGTTTACTTATAAAGCCCTAAATCACGAGTGTCTCAAAGGGCTGCACAAGCCACAACCACATTCTCGGCTCAGATCCCACATCAGGGCAAGGAAAAACTCAACCCAATGGGACAATGAGAAACCTTGGAGAGGACCGCAGATGTGAGGACCCCCCCTGCTGGGCGACCGGTGTAATGGACGTCGAGTGGATCTAACATAATATTGTGAGAGTTTAGTCCATAGTGGATCTAACATAATAGTGAGAGTCCAGTCCATAGTGGATCTAACATAATAGTGTGAGAGTCCAGTCCATAGTGGATCTAACATAATAGTGTGAGAGTCCAGTCCATAGTGGATCTAACATAATAGTGAGAGTCCAGTCCATAGTGGATCTAACATAATAGTGTGAGAGTCCAGTTATAGTGGATCTAACATAATAGTGTGAGAGTCCAGTCCATAGTGGATCTAACATAATATTGTGAGAGTCCAGTCCATAGTGGATCTAACATATTATTGTGAGAGTCCAGTCCATAGTGGATTTAACATAATATTGTGAAAGTCCAGTCCATAGTGAATTTAACATAATAATGTGAGAGTCCAGTCCATAGTGGATCTAACATAATATTGTGAGAGTCCAGTCCATAGTAGATCTAACATAATATTGTGAGAGTCCAGTCCATAGTGGATCTAACATAATAGTGTGAGAGTCCAGTCCATAGTGGATCTAACATAATATTGTGAGAGTCCAGTCCATAGTGGATCTAACATAATATTGTGAAAGTCCAGTCCATAGTGAATTTAAAGGCCTACTGAAATTATTTTTTTTAATTTAAACGGGAATAGCAGATCCATTCTATGGGTCATACTTGATCATTTCGCGATATTGCCATATTTTTGCTGAAAGGATTTAGTAGAGAAAATCGATGATAAAGTTCGCAACTTTTGCTCGCTGATAAAAAAAAACCTTGCCCCTACCGGAAGTATAGCGTGACGTCACAGGAGGTTGTGCTGCTCACAATTCCTCATTGTTTACAATGGAGCGGGAGATATTCGGATCGAGAAAACGACGATTACCCCATTAATTTGAGCGAGGATGAAAGATTTGTGGATGAGGAACGTTAGAGTGAAGGACTAGAATGCAGTGAAATACATATGTTTTTTCGCTCGGACCGTAACTTAGGTACAAGCTGGCTCATTGGATTCCACACTCTCTCCTTTTTCTATTGTGGATCACGGATTTGTATTTTAAACCACCTCGGATACTATATCCTCTTGAAAATGAGAGTCGAGCACGCGAAATGGACATTCACAGTGACTTTTATCTCCACGACAATACATCGGTGACACACTTAGCTACTGAGCTAACGTGATAGCATCGTTCTCAAATGCAGATAGAAACAAAATACATAAATCCCTGACTGGAAGGATAGACAGAAGATTAACAATACTATTAAACCATGTACATGTAACTACACGGTTAATAATTCTCCGCCTGGTAAAGCTTAACAATGCTGTTGCTAACGACGCTAAGGCTAATTTAGCAACTTAGCAACCGGACCTCACAGAGCTATGATAAAAACATTAGCGCTCCACCTACGCCAGCCAGCCCTCATCTGCCCATCAACAGCCGTGCTCACCTGCGTTCCAGCGATCGACGGCGCGACAAAGGACTTCATCCGTGGGTTTGGCGGCAAGCATCGGCTAGGCGTCTGCTAAGTCCTTGTTGTGTTGCTACAGCCAGCCGCTAATACACCGATCGATCCCACCTACAACGTTCTTCTTTGCAGTCTCCATTGTTCATTAAACAAATTGCAAAAGATTCACCAACACAGATGTCCAGAATACTGTGGAATTATGAAATGAAAACAGAGCTTGTTGTATAGGATTCTCCGGGCTCCGAATACTTCCCTTGTCCTCGTGACGTCACACGCAAACGTCAGCATAATAAAACGTTTTTAACCGGAAGTGTGGCGGGAAATTTAAAATGGCATGTCGTAGAATTTCTGACCTTTTGACCTATATTTCTTGTCTTTTAAGAATGTCCGCTCAATTTCAATTCTCTTCTATTTTGTGCCATTGAATGGACTAGTTGTGGGACAAAGGTGAATATGAAGTTATGCCAACATGTCTACAGAATGTTTAGATTTTCCAAGTATGACTAAGAGATACAAGGTTGTTTTGGAACAGACAAAACCAAAACAAAACAATCATGACGCACTCGATAAAAAACAATGACGCACAAGAGACATATAAAAAATGGCAGAAGACCGGAACTCGGTAGTGATTTTGGCTTGTGTGTGTCTTGTTTGCTCCGGAGTAACATGTGGTCTGTCTGCACGGCCAACTCAATGCAACCTGCACTTCTGATAATGGGTAAATAAATTTGTTGTACTAAACTACTTTTGTTGCCTGCTTAGCTTCGGACAATCCACTACACAAATTGGCGTCCCTGTGAGAGGGGGGAGGTGAGTTTGGATTGGGTCAAGTTTGAGCGTGTTGAGGTTTTATTTAATCAATATGATCAAATGGTACAAGGATAAAGGAACGTAATGATTTAGATTGACAATTGCAGTGGTTGGCGAAAGCAACCCCAACCTCAAAAGAGGGTGCCAATTCAGTAATTAAATGTTTTGTGAATGATCTAATATCCCGACATGGTTTCCCCAAAAAGATTAGGTCAAACAACGGCACCTATTTTAAGAAAACAGGTTAATCTTCTTCAGTCACAAGATCAGCACTTCTCAGGACCAGCAGCTTCCTAGGAAGGTGGACAGACCATGAGACCAAAATGGTAAGTTTGCAAAATGTAGAATTTGTGTGCCAGTTCCACTGTGCAGATTTGAGGATGAAAGAAGCCACCCCAGATTCCCTTGCACTCGCTAAGAGGGGCACGGTCAAAGCCGATCCAGGACCAACACCCGATACCTGACTGAAAGGAACCGAGAGGAGAGACAACACCTTGCCAGCGATGACGAGAACGACTAAGGTTGCCAGCCAATATGTGTCCGTCGGGACTCCAGCAGCTGTGGAAGGAGGCCCTGAAGCAAGCCGAGGGCCTGGACCAAAGCCCCACGCCCCATACTCTGCCCCCGCCTTCCCCAAAGCCCCCACAGCTCCAACTTTTTCTCAGCTTTTCCCCAATTTCGGCCAGCACGGACATGCCATTGCACAGTCTGCCCAATGGACTGAACCACACCCCAAGAAGAGACAGAGACAGACTGTTTGAGTGGATCTCTTTCTTCACCAAGGCAGCCAAAAGCCCAACGAGGTGTCGGCAGGCCACCAGCCTGAGGCACCACCGAGCCATCTATACGAGCACTAATCGAACATGGACTCTTACGAAATTCAGTTGTGTGTTCAAAATCAATTGATAATTAACAATATTGGTAACTACATTCATTGCAAATGCCGGGAAAAATATTTTTGCGAATGTCTTACAGTCATAAGTCTATATACATTCATCTATTTATGTTCAATGATGTTCATGATCAAAGTATTTGTTATTCCTTTACTAAATCAAAGGGTAGGCCACTAATTGTGTTCTGTGAGATGGTTTTACTGCAGGCTGGTAACTGCGATCGCTCTGAAGGAGGGTCATAGATGGAATTTTTGCCTCGTATAAAAACATTGAGGTTTTTGCCTCTATCTGTGGTAGAGATTTAACTTAGTGGTCTACATCAGAAATTGTTTTGGTCCAGGGTCTTAAGACCCTGGAAGGAGGGTATGTCGTAGAATTTCTGACCTTTTGACCTATATTTCTTGTCTTTTAAGAATGTCTGCTCAATTTCAATTCTCTTCTATTTTGTGCCATTGAATGGACCAGTTGTGGGACAAAGGTGAATATGGAGTTATGCCAACCTGTCTACAGAATGTTTAGATTTTCCAAATATGACTAAGAGATACAAGGTTGTTTTGGAACAGACAAAACCAAAACAAAACAATCATGACGCACTCGATAAAAAACAATGACGCACAAGAGACATATAAAAAATGGCAGAAGACCGGAACTCGGTAGTGATTTTGGCTTGTGTGTGTCTTGTTTGCTCCGGAGTAACATGTGGTCTGTCTGCACGGTCAACTCAATGCAACCTGCACTTCTGATAATGGGTAAATAAATTTGTTGTACTAAACTACTTTTGTTGCCTGCTTAGCTTCGGACAATCCACTACACAAATTGGCGTCCCTGTGAGAGGGACAGAGGGGGGAGGTGAGTTTGGATTGGGTCAAGTTTGAGCGTGTTGAGGTTTTATTTAATCAATATGATCAAATGGTACAAGGATAAAGGAACGTAATGATTTAGATTGACAATTGCAGTGGTTGGCGAAAGCAACCCCAACCTCAAAAGAGGGTGCCAATTCAGTAATTAAATGTTTTGTGAATGATCTAATATCCCGACATGGTTTCCCCAAAAAGATTAGGTCAAACAACGGCACCTATTTTAAGAAAACAGGTTAATCTTCTTCAGTCACAAGATCAGCACTTCTCAGGACCAGCAGCTTCCTAGGAAGGTGGAAAGACCATGAGACCAAAATGGTAAGTTTGCAAAATGTAGAATTTGTGTGCCAGTTCCACTGTGCAGATTTGAGGATGAAAGAAGCCACCCCAGATTCCCTTGCACTCGCTAAGAGGGGCACGGTCAAAGCCGATCCAGGACCAACACCCGATACCTGACTGGAAGGAACCGAGAGGAGAGACAACACCTTGCCAGCGATGACGAGAACGACTAAGGTTGCCAGCCAATATGTGTCCGTCGGGACTCCAGCAGCTGTGGAAGGAGGCCCTGAAGCAAGCCGAGGGCCTGGACCAAAGCCCCACGCCCCATACTCTGCCCCCGCCTTCCCCAAAGCCCCCACAGCTCCAACTTTTTCTCAGCTTTTCCCCAATTTCGGCCAGCACGGACATGCCATTGCACAGTCTGCCCAATGGACTGAACCACACCCCAAGAAGAGACAGAGACAGACTGTTTGAGTGGATCTCTTTCTTCACCAAGGCAGCCAAAAGCCCAACGAGGTGTCGGCAGGCCATCAGCCCGAGGCACCACCGAGCCATCTATACGAGCACTAATCGAACATGGACTCATACGAAATTCAGTTGTGTGTTCAAAATCAATTGATAATTAACAATATTGGTAACTACATTCATTGCAAATGCCGGGAAAAATATTTTTGCGAATGTCTTACAGTCATAAGTCTATATACATTCATCTATTTATGTTCAATGATGTTCATGATCAAAGTATTTCTTATTCCTTTACTAAATCAAAGGGTAGGCCACTAATTGTGTTCTGTGAGATGGTTTTACTGCAGGCTGGTAACAGCGATCGCTCTGAAGGAGGGTCATAGACGGAATTTTTGCCTCGTATAAAAACAGAGGTTTTTGCCTCTATCTGTGGTAGAGATTTAACTTAGTGGTCTACATCAGAAATTGTTTTGGTCCAGGGTCTTAAGACCCTGGAAGGAGGGTATGTCGTAGAATTTCTGACCTTTTGACCTATATTTCTTGTCTTTTAAGAATGTCCGCTCAATTTCAATTCTCTTCTATTTTGTGCCATTGAATGGACCAGTTGTGGGACAAAGGTGAATATGAAGTTATGCCAACCTGTCTACAGAATGTTTAGATTTTCCAAATATGACTAAGAGATACGAGGTTGTTTTGGAACAGACAAAACCAAAACAAAACAATCATGACGCACTCGATAAAAAACAATGACGCACAAGAGACATATAAAAAATGGCAGAAGACCGGAACTCGGTAGTGATTTTGGCTTGTGTGTGTCTTGTTTGCTCCGGAGTAACATGTGGTCTGTCTGCACGGCCAACTCAATGCAACCTGCACTTCTGATAATGGGTAAATAAATGTGTTGTACTAAACTACTTTTGTTGCTTGCTTAGCTTCGGACAATCCACTACAGCACTTTATAAGTTAACCCGGCCGTATTGGCATGTGTTGCATTGTTAAGATTTCATCATGGATATATAAACTATCAGACTGCGTGGTCGGTAGTAGTGGCTTTCAGTAGACCTTTAATGTTCAAACTAAGAAACTTAATTTTTTTTTGCAAATAATCATTTAATGGCAGCAACATTTTGCAAACAAGTTGGCACAGGGGCATTTTTACCACTGTGTTACATGGCCTTTCCTTTTAACACTCAGTAAATGTTTGGGAACTGAGGAGACACATTTTTGAAGCTTTTCAGGAGGAATTCTTTCCCATTCTTGCTTGATGTACAGCTTAAATTGTTCAAATAGTCCGGGGTCTGCGTTGTTGTATTTTAGGCTTCATAATGCGCCACACATTTTCTTCAAATGGTGCTGTCTTTGTTAATTTTAGCATGTTAAATTGGTGAAAAACCAGGAGCTTCGGGGGCCGTTTCCCCCCTTGTCCCCCCACCTGGACCTGGCTGGGGGCCTTTGTGTATAAAGGTATATACAGTATAGGTGTAATATGATCAAACTTTCTTGTTCTTGTCAAAAGTCCAGCAGCCGCATTTTGTACCAACTGTAATCTTTCAATGTTAGACATAGGGAGACCCGAAAATAATACGTTACAGTAATGGAGACGAGACGTAACGAACGCATGAATAATGATCTCACACATGACACACACACAAATACACACATTACCAGGCTTTGTTTCGCCACACAGCAGAGCGTTGATTGTGACCTACCGACAATCATTAGTCAATAAAGAATGTAGGATTGACAATATTACCAGGAAATGATTATAGAGACACTTTAGTTTGCATTGATTTAAAGAGGAACTGCACTTTTTGGGTAATTTTGCCTATCGTTCACAATCATTATGAAAGACATGACGACGGATAGGTTTTAGCATTTTTTTTTAATGCTTTCTAAATCAACGTAAATAAAAGTTAGCTTACAGTGGAGCCAATGGGAGCTCCAATATTCCACCCATAAAAATCCGATAAATAAACATTCAAAAAGCCAACAATACTCAATTTACATTTTGTGACTTCAATATTAACAAAGTATCAGTGATATTGTTATTATAAGCACTAACGCAGACCAATTAGTTTTAGCGGCGCCGTGACCATTTTGGTGTGTGCCTATGTTGACATCACCGTGTGGCCTGCTGCTTCATCGCTTCCTTGCTCCCTCTTAAGTTCATTTTAGATCATAAATCATGCATCTCACCTGAAAAGGATATGGCTGACGACCATTTAGGACCTGCAACTGGCGAGAACGACATCGGACCCTGACGACACTACAATATGAAGTATGTACGATAAAACACTGAATATTTGGAGTATGTGAACGTTCGACTCTTACATTGTTTTGTTTACTTCTGTGACGTTGATGTGTATTTCTGGTCTTGTCGTCCTCGTCCGGGCAGAAGGGTGACACGGCAGTGCGGCTGGATCAAGAGAGACGTCGGAGACGCTTTACTCAACCAAAAGGTGCTTTATTACAAGCAAGCGTCATTATACAGGACTGCAGTACCTGGAGGTGGTCAAGTCAATAAAATTAGGCACTCTTAACTTGGAGGAGCCAAATCATCAGTTTTTATATTCCTCCTTTCTGTCTCTGGGTGTGTGCTAAGTCAGGACAGCACAACCTGACCATGTAAGGAGATGTTCATGTGTTAGTTTAGTTTAGTCTTTATTTAAAGGGACAATGCACAGAAATATTAAGCTCAAAGACAGATATGTTCTGTACCAGATTATAGCTAAATAGCTCATTTCCATCTGCAGTCCCTGGCTACCTAAATTAAAGTGTGTAAGTGAAAACAACCTCTATAGGTTGTACCTTAAACCTCTAAAGACTTAGTGGCCACATGCGTGGACAGCACCTTTTAGCTCCTTTTTCCAAAATTGTGTACACTACTGAATTGGGGTCTTATGCCGCTTATGTGGACGCTTATACTGCCATCTGGTGGTGTCAGAAGAGTATAACATACAATGGAATTTGGAAAACAAAGTGTAAAAATAAAAATGTGCATGTCACTACACATGAAGTACACGTTTGTGTACTTATGGACTAAGTACATCATATCAAAAGATGATTTTCAGTTTTTATTTTAATTAGGGTCCAATAAGCCCAAATAGCAAAGAGAAATAAAAAAAGCATGTAAACAAACAGCTTGGGCCTTAAGAGGTTAAATGTTGGCTTGAAGATAGACATGGAGTCTCTCCTCCAGGACAGAGCTATCACTTTTGCATTCCAAAGTCTGAATTTATTGCCTCTTCTTGTGAGAGAGTTAGTCCAATCCACATACGGATGTCCAACTAAGGCTCCTTAATTTATTATGGACTCAACCATTATTTACAAAAACCTGGTGGTTTGCTTTCTCCAAGGTGAATATAAACATTCACCATATGTAGAACATAATATAAGTTAATTAATTCACTTCAACATCCTCCAGGTTTTGCAATCAATCAGAAATATTAGGCAGCTAAAATGCACCAAACACGTGTGGATAGAGCGTTTTGAATATTACCCATCATGCTTTGTAGTAAATTTATATGAGTGTGATTTTAATTTGTGTATGGTGCTTGGACATGTTCTATAACAGGGGTCACCAACGCGGTGCCCGCGGGCACCAGGTCGCCCGTAAGGACCAGATGAGTCGCCCGCGGGCCTGTTCTAAAAAAAATATTTTTTTTTAATTAAAAAAAAAAAAAAAAAATTAAAAAAAAAAAAAAAAAATTAAATCTACATAGAAAAAACACAAGATACACTTTCAATCAGTGCATCAACCCAAACAACCTCCCCCATGCACACTCATCCACACCCACTCACACAAAAGGGGTTATTTCTTTCTGCTAGCAATATTCTGGTTCCCACAACATAGACAACACATCTGCAAGGGACACAGTCCCTGAAGCACACATGATTGTATAGGCTGCTGGTCCACTAACATTTTCATTAATTACTATTTTTTATGTAATTATTTTTATATTGTTTTACTTTCTTTTTTATCCAAGAAATGTTTTTTATTTATTTATCTTATTTTATTTTATTTTTAAAAAAAGGGCCTTATCTTCAACAGACCAGGTTGTCAATGAAATTAGATTTGTTTAAAGGGTTTTTTAAACCAGGCCCAGTCCAGATAATGTCCAAGTCGGACTCAGCAACACACACCTTCATTCATGTACACAGAAAAAAATTAGGGAACACAACAGATTGCATATAATTTATAAACAAAATTACATTTTCAAAATAAGCATTTATGTACAGTCCAGATTATGTCCAGGTCACTCAAATTAGGGAACACAACAACAGATATCATATAATCTATAAACATAATTATACTTTCAAAATAAGCCTTTGAGGACTTCTCATCTTTTTTTAAAATGTTTTTTGGCATCATTATCGTTTTCAACCATGTAACTTTCTAAAGTTAGAAAATACTGAATAAATGTTTTAAAGAAAGTAATACTAAGTGAATATCTGTTTTTGGCCTTAAAAATAAACATTTTACCGAGTACTATAATTAAATTGACTAAATCATGATTGTCAATGAACTCTCCTAAAATAACAGAAACCACATTAAGCTTCATAAACAAACCAATCCTTAAACACATTTTTTCAACTTCCACCCAAAACAAAGACACAATATGACAATACAAAAACAAATGTAGGGTGGATTCATGGCTCCTGACAACAAAATCGGCAATCATCTGACTCTGTCATATTCCATAATTTTAACATTTTCCCTGTGGCTAAGAAGTTATAAATAATTTTAATTTGAAAATAACGATTTTGCACATCGATAGTGGTTTTATAGATTAGTTTGAATATGGCATCCCATGGCAACGGGCAGTCAAAAAAGTCCTCCCATTTTCCATTTGTGTTGTATGAGGCAGCCTTCAAAGATTTATTTATTAAATAAAAATTATATATTTTTCCATTTATTTTAGTTCCTTTTTGCCAACTAGAATTTCTTATTAGAGGTTTACAAACTAATAATTTAGTAGTTCCATAATTAATTATTTGTTTCCATCTTTTCCCAATTACTCCAGTTAGTTGATAAAATGAAAAGCTTGAGCAAGCATCACCATACATAGCTCTAAATTCATCATACTTCATAATTTTACCATTCTCATTGATAATATCATTGACAAAAATGATTCCTCTTTCAAACATATTTTTCCAAAAGAAAGGCTTTCCATCTATTACAATATTAGAGTTCATCCATATTAACTGCTGCAAAATATCGTCTCTTTTTTCTGGCACATAAAATTGAAAACACCACTATGAGTGGATTGTTTCCTTTATGAACCCCGCCATGTTTCCCAGCAGACTCTCTGGGAGGGGATCACTTGTAAAAAAGGATACAATTTCTTTTGATACAGTACATGTTTTTTGTCCAACAGGACATTTGTGTACCACTCAATGTTTAAATACATCTTTGGAACAATTGATGCTTTTAAAGACAGACACATAGCTTCAAGGTTGTGGGGGGGGGGGGGGGGGCGTAATGTTGTAACAAATAATATTTCTATTAAATAGGCTTTACTTTGCATTTTAATTAACGTGGGATTATTTTTTGTATTTAAAAATAATAGTACCAACTTTTTTTTTTTTTTTCTCCAACATTTGTGGCACTGGCGTGGCGCCCCCTGATGGACGGCGCCCTTAGCATTTGCCTATACGGCCTATGCCACGGGCCGGCCCTGCACTAGGCCACTGAGCAGGATGTGAGAGGATGTCACATTTTAAAGAGACTCTTTTTAAGATTTCTTGTTTGTGTCACAGAAATATTGGTCATGACTCCAGGATGCAGAGCCTATCTCATTAGGTGGCATTATTAGGCGCTCAATTTCAGGTTAGTGAGCTGCGCCAATGCTTCTTATTCAGTTGCAGCAAACACAAACGGGTCGTCAAAATAGCAAAACACATCACTGAAATTCAAGTCTCCGAAAATGCTCAACAGGATGTTAATGAATGAGGCAGGACTATTGCATAATCTACGTGACATCCTGTTACATTCAAATAGTTCCAACAATAAACAAAATTAGTGCTTTGTGGACTCGGAGAAGGCATTCGACCGTGTACCCCGGGAAGTCCTGTGGGGAGTGCTCAGAGAGTATGGGGTATAGGACTGTCTGATTGTGACGGTCCGCTCCCTTTATGATCAGTGTCAGAGTTTGGTCCGCATTGCCGGCAGTAAGTCGGACACGTTTCCAGGTAGGATGGACTCCGCCAAGGCTGCCCTTTGTCACTCATTCTGTTCATAACTTTTATGGACAGAATTTCTAGGCGCAGTCAGGGCGTTGAGGGGATCTGGTTTGGTGGCTGCAGGATTAGGTCTCTGCTTTTTGCAGATGATGTGGTCCTGATGGCTTCATCTGGCCAGGATCTTCAGCTCTCACTGGATCGGTTCGCAGCCGAGTGTGAAGCGACTGGGATGAGAATCAGCACCTCCAAGTCCGAGTCCATGGTTCTCACCCGGAAAAGGGTGGAATGCCATCTCAGGGTTGGGGAGGAGATCTTGCCCCAAGTGGAGGAGTTCAAGTACCACGGAGTCTTATTCACGAGTGAGGGAAGTGTGGATGGTGAGATCGACAGGCGGATCGGTGCGGCGTCTTCAGTAATGCGGACGCTGTATCGATCCGTTGTGGTGAAGAAAGAGCTGAGCCGGAAGGCAAAGCTCTCAATTAAGATTTCTTGTTTGTGTCACAGATACCGCCCCTCCCCTAGTGCCTTTGGGCAACAGCTCAGGATGTGCTCCAAGGTGCCCCTCCTCTGGCACAGTTTACACTCCGGAGTGTCTGCTAGGCCCCAGATGTGCAGGTTGGCGGGGCATGGGAGGACATCGTACACAGACTGTATGAGGAATTTTGTGCGCAGAGGTTCAGCTCTCCAGAGCTCTGCCCAGGTGAGTTTTCGAGGTTCTGCATGCTCCCACCTTGTCCACGCCCCTTGTTTGGACATGCTGACCATCCGGCAGCAACGTTCTTCCTCCACCTCTGCACGGATCTCCTCTTGGACCAGTTGGCGCTTCTCCTTGTCACGGGCTCGGTCCCAACGTGGCTTTGGAAAGCTGCCGAGGCCTGCCCTTCCCCTTGCCACAGTACCCAACAAGGTTTTGTGCCTCAGCCGCGCCTCTGCTCTGCTTACGGCTTCTTGTGGCTGCCACTTCCTCCCGGTCTTAACAACGATTCCTGCCGAGGCGACCTTGACATCTGCGGAGTCTCTGTACATCATTACCTCTCTGGAGCGGGTGACTTTGAATTCCTCCAACAGTCCCCTGAGAGGGAGCTGCAGCTTGGTGGAATGGCCATAAAGAGCAATGCTGCTTAAGGACCGAGGGAGCCCCAGCCATCTCCTCAGGAACTGGCTGATGGTCTTCTCTAGTACCTCAACCGTTGTCATCGGTACCTCGTAGATTAACAGAGGCCAGAGTATTCTAGGCAAGATGTCCCAAGTTAGCAGAGAATGTTAGGTAAGGAGGAGTTTTGTCCCTCCAGAGTTGCCGTAGGGCTGTGACGTAAGAGGTCTATAAAGGTGATTGTGGAAGAAGGTGTGTGAAGGAGAGAGAAAGGAGAACTGTGACATTAAAGAAGTGGTGGAGACCGGACCTGCTCTTATGACTCCCATTTATTATTGTATTATTATATTATATCAGTACACAGAATATGCGAACCCAGAATACTCGGCTACACTAGTAATTGTCTGTCGTTTGGTGATTCAATTGAGTAACAAAATTATCAAAGTATTTACAATGACTGACTGCTAATGGAGCCAGATAGGAAATATAAATATGTTTGACCTAATTTGATTATATTTGTTTCAAGAAAACCCAACAAATAATCAGTTAGTTAAAGTTTGTAAAAATAAATATGGTTTGTTAAAGTGTGCATTATGTATTAATTCAACAGAAAAAACTTGTTCGACGATATTGTTCGATTAAAGTTGTTTACATATTTTAAGTGTCGCTTTTCACTATTTTTAGGTTATCAGTAGATACTTTTGCGAACCGGTTGTTGAAAGAAGAACTTTATTTTGGAAAAAATCCTCCGTAAAGTCGGAAACGGAAGTGGATGGCTTTTGGCGCATGGGCAAACGGATCAAGCAGCTCAACTTTGGCGTCAACTGCGATGGCAATGGCGGACCGAACGGCTGTGGCTTCTTGAAGAAGTTTCGAATTTACGATCCAACACATTTATAGATTCACCAATATTGTTTTTGTTCTTAAAACCCCGAAATGGACGTTGAGTGTGGAGCGATGGAGACTATCCTAAACCCTGTAGGGAGCCTCGATGACAAATTAGCCGACTATGTTGAAGAACGTAAACAAAGAGCCGCCATGATTGTTAGCTTGAAGAAGGCACTGGAGTTCACATCAGAGGAGGTGAAAGAATGCAAAAGTCAAATGAAGAAAGTAGAAGAGCAAATACATCGCTTGTGTAAAGAAAATAATGATGTGAAAGAAGAGATGTTGCGGAAGAGTAAGAGATGTGCAGTGTGTGAAGAGAAGACTGGACCACATGTCTACATCAACGCGCAGAGGATTGGAGGTAATAAAGAACAAGAATAATATGATTACTCTCAACTTTGGATTATTGGGAAGTTCTCCACAAATGTCACAGCTCATAAAGTCAAATTACCGAAGCAAATTTAAATCATTATATATTTTTTGTCTAATCTGTTGTTATAATCTAGAATATCTTTTGGATTGTCTTAAACGTACTGTTGTAATACAAAGTAATATTTAATTGCGAAATACAAAAATGTCATTGTATATTTATTTTTCTGTCCTAATAATTTAGGACTAATGGGTGAGGGCGGACCTACGTCACTTCCGCCTACCAATCCCCTAGCAACCGGGAATTTGTTGAAAACAAAGCAGCTCACAGCGAACACAGCATTGACAGAAAAAGCATTTAACGAGCGTTGTGGCTTGGAAGTCGGCATTAAATCCTTCATTTACGCATTTTTACTTATTCGCATATCGTGTGAAAAAACAAAAATGTATTATTTGCGTCAGACTCGTCTCAGTGAACTTTAAAGCTTCTCATGCTTAGCTGGTTCCCCACTGGTTCCGACCCCACTGGTCGGAACCAGTGGGGTCGGGTGCGCTGCCAAGTGGATGGCAGTGAAGGTGGAGGCTCCAGACGGACCAATTCGGGGCAGCAGAGGCTGACTTTCGGGACGTGGAACGTCTCTACGCTGGTGGGGAAGGAGCCTGAGCTGGTGCGAGAGGTGGAGCGCTACCGGTTGGATCTGGTGGGGCTTACCTCTACGCATAGCAAGGGCTCTGAAACCACACTCCTGGACAAGGGATGGACCTTGTTCACTTCTGGAGTTGCTCAGGGCGTGAGGGCACAGGCGGGTGTGGGGATACTCACGAGTCCCCGGCTGAGTGCCTGTACGTTGGAGTTCACCCCAGTGGACAAGAGGGTCGCCTCCCTTCGCCTTAGGGTTGGAGGGGGGAAAACTCTGACTGTTGTTTGTGCATACGCACCAAACAGGAGTTCAGAGTATTCAGCCTTCTTGGATACCTTGCATGGGGTCCTGTATGGGGCGCCGGCAGGGGATTCCATAGTCTTGCTGGGGGACTTCAACGCGCACGTGGGCAATGACAGTGATACTTGGACTGGCGTGATTGGGAGGAACGGTCTCCCTGATCTGAACCTGAGTGGTGGATTGTTATTGGACTTCTGTGCTAGTCACGGACTTGCGATAACAAACACCATGTTCAAGCATAAGGATGCTCATAGGTGCACCTGGTACCAGAGCACCCTAGGCCAAAGATCAATGATCGATTTTGTAATCGTATCAGCTGATCTGAGGCCGTATGTTTTGGACACTCGGGTGAAGAGAGGGGCTGAACTGTCAACTGATAACCATCTGGTGGTGAGTTGGGTTAGATGGCGGGGGAAACCTCTGGACAGACCTGGCAAACCCAAGCGTGTAGTGCGGGTGAACTGGGAACGTTTGGAGGAGTCTTCTGTCCGGAAGGACTTCAACTCCCACCTCCGGCGGGACTTCTCTGCCATCCCTGTGGAGGTTGGGGACATTGAACAGGAATGGGCAATGTTCAAAGCCTCTATTGCTAAAGCTGCAGCTGCGAGCTGTGGCCAGAAGGTCTTAGGTGCCTCAAGGGGCGGTAACCCTCGAACACCCTGGTGGACAGTGGTGGTCAGGGAAGCCGTCCGACTGAAGAAGGAGTCCTACCGGGGTATGTTATCCCGGGGGACTCCGGAGGCAGTTGCAAGGTACCGACGGGCCCGAAGGGCAGCGGCCGTGGCTGTGGACGAGGCTAAGCAGAGGGTGTGGGAGCAGTTCGGGGAATCCATGGAGAAGGACTATCGGGCGGCACCAAAGCTGTTCTGGAAGACCATACGGCACCTCAGGAGGGGGAAGCAGGGAACCATCCAAGCTGTGTACGGCAAGGATGGGACTTTGCTGACTTCAAGTGAGGAAGTCGTAGGGCGTTGGAAAGAGCACTTTGAGGAACTCCTGAACCCAAATACATCAGACACACCCTCCCTGATAGGAGCAGGGCCTGAGGATGATGGGGGATCGACGTCGATCTCTCGGGGTGAAGTCACTGAGGTAGTTAGACAACTCCACAGTGCCAAAGCTCCGGGGGTTGACGAGATCCGTCCAGAAATGCTGAAGGCTCTGGGTGTTGATGGGCTGTCTTGGTTGATACGCCTTTTCAACATTGCGTGGAAGTCTGGGACAGTGCCGAGGGAGTGGCAGACTGGGGTGGTGGTTCCCCTTTTCAAAAAGGGGGACCAGAGGGTGTGTGCTAATTACAGGGGTATCACACTACTCAGCCTCCCTGGGAAAGTTTACGCCAAGGTACTGGAAAGGAGGGTCCGGCCGATAATCGAACCTCGGATTCAAGAGGAGCAATGTGGATTCCGTCCTGGTCGTGGAACAACTGACCAACTCTTTACGCTTGCGGGAATCCTGGAGAGGGCCTGGGAGTATGCCTATCCAGTCTACATGTGTTTTGTGGATTTGGAGAAGGCGTATGACCGCGTCCCTCGGGAGATCTTGTGGGAGGTGCTGAGGGAGTACGGAGTGAGGGGAACCCTGCTGAGGGCCATCCAATCTCTGTACAACCAAAGCGAGAGTTGTGTCCGGGTGCTTGGATGTAAGTCGGATCCGTTTCCAGTGGGGGTTGGTCTCCGCCAGGGCTGCGCTCTGTCACCTATCCTGTTTGTGATTTTCATGGACAGGATTTCTAGGCGGAGTCGTGGCCATGGCGGAGAGGGTATACGTCTCGGGGGGCTAAGGGTTGCGTCACTGCTGTTTGCAGATGATGTGGTCCTGATGGCACCTTCGGTTCGTGACCTTCAGCTCTCACTGGATCGGTTCGCAGCCGAGTGTTCAGCGGCTGGAATGAGGATCAGCATCTCCAAATCTGAGGCCATGGTTCTCAGCAGGAAACCGATGGTTTGTACAGTCCGGGTAGGGGACAGGACTCTGTCCCAGGTGGAGGAGTTTAAGTATCTCGGGGTCTTGTTCACGAGTGAGGGAAAGATGGAGAAGGAAATCAGCCGGAGAATCGGAGCAGCTGGGGCTGTTTTGTAGTCTCTCTGCCGCACTGTTGTGACGAAACGGGAGCTGAGCCAGAAGGCAAAGCTCTCGGTCTACCGAGCTATCTACATTCCTACTCTCACCTATGGTCATGAAGTGTGGGTAATGACCGAAAGAATAAGATCGCGGATACAAGCGGCCGAAATGAGTTTCCTCAGAAGGGTGGCTGGCATCTCCCTTAGAGATAGGGTGAGAAGTGCAGTCACCCGAGAGAGACTCGGAGTAGAGCCGCTGCTCCTTCGCTTGGAAAGGAGCCAGCTTAGGTGGTTCGGGCATCTCGTGCGGATGCCTCACGAGCGTCTCCCTAGGGAGGTCCTCGTTGCACGTCCCACTGGGAGGAGGCCCCCCGGCAGGCCAAGGACCAGATGGGGGGATTACATCTCCTCTCTGGCCTGGGAACGCTTCGGGATTCCCCAGGAGGAAGTCGCAAATGTTGCTCTGGAGAGGGAAGTCTGGGGGTCTTTGCTGGAGCTGCTGTCCCCGCGACCCGATTCCGGATAAGCGGTTGAAGATGGATGGATGGATGGATGCTTAGCTTAGCTTGCTAGTTAGCTTAGCCTGCGCGCTACTAAGAAAGAGACGCGGAAGTTATCAACAACAAGATCAAGTGTTAGTGTATAAAATATTGAGAGATTTGAGGGCTACATGTATTGTTTAAGTACAACTGTTCTTCGCCAGGTGTTCTTTGGCCGCCCTGGCTTACGTTTTCCCGGTGGTGTCCATCTTAACGCTGCCTTTGGTATCCTCTCGTTGTCCGGTTTTCGAAAATAGCTAGCTAGGCTATAGACCAGGGGTGGGCAATTAATTTTTACCGGGGGCCGCATGAGCAACCCGAGCACTGCTGGAGGGCCACACTGACAATATTTCAATTAAATTTTGCTCAAATTATTTTTTGATATACCGTAAGATAGATAATAATAATAATAATATTTTCATTTAACCTAACTTATCTTTATACAAAAGCAGATGGCTTTTGATGGTTTTATTTTTAACACTTTCTTACACAACACTTCCTGATGTATATTACAATACAAAAATTTCAATTTCTGTCACTTTATCCTGCATCCTCTTTGTTGTAAAACCTTTATTTAACCAGATAAGAAAACGTTGTGAACGTAGCACGTACGCCTGTAAGGTGATTGGCGAAGAAGGAGGAAGCGTTGCTGTTGCAGAAATGAGGAGTGAGGATTGGTTTTCCTTTTGGAAAGAACAAGATAAGTTGAGCTGTGTTAGTATAGCATGCTCAATAAAAGTTTAAAAAGTGCATCAGACTTGGTGTGCACGTCTTCTGGACGCTACAATTGATGTCAGAAGTGGGATGAAATGCCTCCCAGTTCGCCTTGCCATCAAACCTGGGAGTCTTCATTGAGGGCGGAATTCCCCCCGTGGCAAGCAGCGTGGCTGCACCTGTAAACGCTCTCTCTCTCTCTCTTTGCGGCGAGCTCCTCACGTGGCACGTACCTCCCGATGACGTAGCACACAAACAGTGCAGTATGCGCAAAGTTTTACTTCTGCCACCAATTGTAGCGTCCAGAAGAAGTGCACATCAAGTCTGACGCTCTTTTTAAACTTTTATTGAGCAAGCTATACTAACACAGCTCAACTTATCTCGTTCCTTCCACACGCACGTCTCCTCACTCCTCATTTACGCAACTCAAGAAGACAACATCTACTTCAGCAGGTCGTTACACTATATTCTTTAAACACAGCAACGTGTGTACCACAAATAAGCACACAACTTTACCTTTACTTGTCTTGTTGAAAACACGCCATTCGTCATCAACTTTTCTCTTTTTAGCGTCTCGGGGATAACCGGGCATGCATCACTTGTCGCTGTGCGCCTTCCCTCACAGGACATACGCACATATAACACTTTTCAAAATAAAAGCAGCACAGTTGTATTGCACGCACGACAAAGATGTTTTTTTAAATTTATTTTGTAATTTGAGATTGCCGCTGCGCGCACGAGCATACGTCCACACGGAAGTAATACAAATAACGCTTTTCAAAACAAAAGCAGCACCGTTGTATTGCACACTCGAAATAGATACTTTTTTAAATTTATTTTGTAATTTATAATTGGCCTCACGCGGGCCGGACAGGGACGTACAAAGGGCCGGATGCGGCCCGCGGGCCGCACAATGCCCAGGTCTGCTATAGACTATATAGTATATACCGCATGTTATTTTTGTATCAATCAATCAATCAATGTTTATTTATATAGCCCTATATCACAAGTGTCTCAAAGGGCTTGTACAACAACAACTTCAGCTGTCGAACGTTATAAGGTACAAATTCAACAAGTACAACATTAGCACGGACGGTATAGTCAAGTTGTGGTTAAGAAGGTGGATTTTTGTTCCTTATATTTACCCGAAACGAAGTGATCCGAACACACGACCCGGGACTTTGGGGGACTCCAGTGAGAACCGTCCTCGTTTTCCCGGTGTAAAGCTGCGAGCCATTTGTCTCGTCTCTGTGGGCTTTTATCGCGCTTTGGCAGAACAAAATACAACCTTTGTTTTCCCTGTTTCCAGTTGTGGTTAGCACAACCAAAAACAACACAGTTTTTCGGCATTTTGGAGGCAGAATGACGGGTTTAACCAGCGTAGGTCGACAGGTTAAAGAGTAATGGCAACGGTTTGTTTTCAACGCCAGTCTCGTTGCTATGGCTCGAAGAACCCGTAAGTAGCTCAGTTGCCCGGATGTCGGCCCTCACCCATTCATTACAGAAAAGGGCAGCACGGCGTCACAGGGGTTAGTGCATGTGCCTCACAATACGAAGGTCCCGAGTTCAATCCCGGGCTCGGGATCTTTCTGTGTGGAGCTTGCATGTTCTCCCCGTGACTGCGTGGGCTTCCTCCCACCTCCTACATGCACCTGGGGATAGGTTGATTGGCAACACTAAATGGGCCCTAGTGTGTGAATGTGAGTGTGAATGTTGTCTGTCTATCTGTGTTGGTCCTGCGATGAGGTGGCGACTTGTCCAGGGAACGCAGTTGAGACAGGCTCCAGCCCGAATGCATCTGAGATGGGCTCCAGCACCCCCCGTGACCCCGAAAGGGACAAGCGGTAGAAAAAAGATGGATAATTACAGAAAAGAAAAAATTAGTAATCCATTTTAAAGGGTTTGTTAAAACTAAATTGTAGTAAAAACAACACATTTTCCATGAAAATAATACAAATCTGATTAAGCCATTCTAGATCTGGACACGTGTTGTTGTGTGTGTGATATTTTGTACTTCAACTTCATTTGCTCCACATAACTTGGGCGAACACACAGCAGACGTTGAGTTGGTTTTTTTTTTAGCCTCATCTTTTAAAGAGAACTCTCAGTCACGGCTGACATTTATTCAGCTGTGTGTTTCCCTCCAAGTTTGGTCATTCTGTTTACTTGTGCAGCAACTTACAGGAAAAGGTGGGATCTTATTGGCTGTTATCATGGACATTTCCGCCATGTTTGATCAAGTTAATATGCTCACAGCTAGGGTTGGGTATCGTTTGAATTCAAACGATTCCAATTCCGATTCCGATTCTTTGTTTTGATTCCGATTCCTTACGATTCTCGATTCCGATTCTTTTAAGAGGCAGGGTAAAAAAAAAGTTTAGGATATTTTAAATGAGCTAGCTAACCTACAGTCTTTCTGAATGAAATAGTCTGACATTCTCCATCAAATTTTAATTCTATTAACTTTTTATGAACTTTACTATAAATTCCTCACAGGGCTGTTTTCAACTAGAATATAAATATCAAATCTATGAACTTGAATATAAATATTATAAATTATGAATACATTTTCCCAGGGGTACACTTTCCTCAAGAGAGCTTTATTTTTGAAAACCTCATGAAAACACATTTACACACACAAGTGTATGATGCTGCAGGAAACCTCATGAAAACACATTTACACACACAAGTGTATGATGCTGCAGGAAATCTCATGAAAACACCTTTATACACACAAGTGTATGATGTTGCAGGAAACCTCATGAAAACACATTTACACATAAGTGTATGATGCTGCAGGAAACCTCATGAAAACACATTTACACACACAAGTGTATGATGCTGCAGGTACTTAAAAATGTTACCGTGCTCCCACTGATGGGCTAACCTGGTGCAGAAAAGCAAATAAACAATAAGAAACAACTTGCAAAACCCAGTCCAGATTAGCAGCAGGTACAGTATAAAATCAGAGACAGTTCTTGTTTAGGAAAATGACCATATCCGCCTTCTCAGGCAGGATGCGTGAGCGTTCTGGACAGATAGTGTCTCCTGCTGTGGAAAATACACGTTCGCTGGGTGTGGAAGAAGCTTGAACGCATAAATAGGAGAAAGCGCGATATGACAGCAAAGGATAAGTCTTTTGTTGGTTCCACCGGACCACCACCATGCAGCAGGGTTGTCAGACATAAGTATCGGTGGAACGTCCTGGTACATCTGCAGCTCTCTCTCCACTCGTTTCTTGATGGACATGGAGCTCTGTTATTTCGCGGTTATTTCATTTTTTTTGTAAAGTAAAGCCACACTTTCGACCGCCGACGCCCGCTATCCATGCTTGAGCTTGACTGACTCGCTCGGCTATGCTAACACTTCCGGCGGTGGGCGCTTCTTCGTTGGTGTTCAGCGTCTTCTTCTTCCGGTTCGGCGGACATATTTTTTTCCGGTTGGCGGACTGGTATTAAAAATAGGAATCGAAATTTAAACTTTTGAACGATTCCGGGAGAATCGGAAAGTTAGTCCCGGTTCCAATCAATACTCGATACCCAACCCTACTCACAGCTGATCACTTGAATCGACCAGTATTTTTTCCCGCTGATCAATCACAATTATATCATCTTCCAATACTGTGATATCTCAATGTGCGAGTATTTTGAGATACAAGTTGTGTGTCTGCTCTTCTTGCGGGAATACTTTTAAGTTATGAGTCTCCAAGCCACTCGATGACATAGCTAATGCCACAGTGAACGCTGTCAGATCCTCTGCTAAACGTTGGTCGAGCTTGCTAGCATTAACTTATAGTTCAATATTTGAATAACCCCATCCATCTTCTTCCACTTATCTGAAGTCAGGTCGCCCAGACTTCCCTCTACCCAGCTACTTTGCCTAGCTCTTCCCAGGGGATCCTGAGGTGTTCCCAGGCCAGCTGAGAGATATCGGCTCTCCACCGTGTCCTGGGTCTTCCCCGTGGTCTTCTACCAGTCGGATGTGCCCTAAACACCTCCCCGGGGAGGCGTTCAGGGAGCATTCTGACCAGATGCCCAAACCCCCTCATCTGGCTCCTCTCCATGTGGAGGAGCAGCGGCTTTAATCTGAGCTCCCCTGGAATAACAGAGCTTCTCACCCTATCTCTAAGGGAGAGCTCCGCCACCTGACGGAGAAAACTCCTTCTGGCCGCTTCTACCCGTGATCTTGTCCTTTCGGTCGTAACCCAAAGCTCATGACTATAGGTGTGGATAGGGACGTGGATTGACCGGTAAAAATTAGAGATGTCCGATAATGGCTTTTTTGACGATATTCCGATATTGTCCAACTCTTAATTACCAATTCCGATATCAACCGATACCGATATATACAGTCGTGGAATGAACACATTATTATGCCTGATTTTGTTGTGATGCCCCGCTGGATGCATTAAACAATGTAACAAGGTTTTCCAAAATAAATCAACTCCAGTTATGTAAAAAAGTGCCAACATGGCACTGCCATATTTATTATTGAAGTCACAAAGTGCATTATTTTTTTTAACATGCCTCAAAACAGCAGCTTGGAATTTGGGACATGCTCTCCCTGAGAGAGCATGAGGAGGTTGAGGTGGGCGGGGTTGAGGTAGGGGGTAGCGGGGGTGTATATTGTAGCGTCCCGGAAAAGTTAGTGCTGCAAGGGGTTCTGGGTATTTGTTCTGTTGTGTTTATGTTGTGTTACGGTGCGGATGTTCTCCCGAAATGTGTTTGTCATTCTTTTTTGGTGTGGGTTCACAGTCTGGTGCATATTTGTAACAGTTTTAAAGTTGTTTATAAGGCCACCCTCAGTGTGACCTGTATGGCTGTTGACCAAGTATGCCTTGCATTCACTTGTGTGTGTGAAAAGCCGTAGATATTATGTGATTGGGCCGGCACGCAAAGGCAGTGCCTTTAAGGCACGCCCCCAATATTGTTGTCTGGGTGGGAATCAGGAGAATGGTTGCCCCGGGAGATTTTCGGGAGGGGCACTGAAATTCGGGAGTCTCCCGGGAAAATGGGGAGGGTTGGCAAGTATGACTGGGAGACGCAACTGCTCTGTACTTCTCCCTACGTCCGTGTACCACTCCGTACAGCGGCGTTTTAAAAAGTCATACATTTTACTTTTTGAAATTGATACGGATAATTTCCGATATTACATTTTAAAGCATTTATCGGCCGATAATATCGGCAGTCTGATACATCTGTAGTAAAAATGTCCATATTTTTTTTGGTTGGGATTCTAGTTCCATCATTCTGGCAAGGCACTAAATTAGACATTAGACAAACTTTAATGATCCACAAGGGAAATGGTTCATGAATGAATAGTGTTGCGTCGACAGCTCTTCCTCCCAAGGAAGTCAAAGTCTGCTGTCCACTCCCAAGTTCTTTTAATGGCAAATAAGCTGATGTTAAATTGACCACCAAAAGCAGTAGTTGGTATTTCGTTGTTTATTGTCAAAGCTTTGGCAATAATGAGACCAATCCAGCACCCAAGCGTTCCCTAGCCCGGTCCAGATCGGTCTGCCTTCCTCTCACTCTTCCTGTGTCTTCCACCCTCTTGTTTTGTCTACCGCTTGCATTCCAGAAGCTCCAAGGCCTCAAACACACAGTCAACCTTTTACTAACCAGACAATTTGGAAAAGCACTAGCTGTTTTGTAATATGACTACGGAAGTAAAAAATAACACAAAATATGGATATATGGAAAATATCTCGTTCCATCAATAGCCATGAAACACTACACACTCACACGGTACACAAGTTGAAGGAGAAACATCTCATGGATCATGTCTGAACTAAAGTGTGTTTGTGTCCCGCAGACGACCAGCAGCTGACTGGTCCTCCAGAAGAATTCCCACCTCAGTCACATAGGGAGCGCTCCACTTTGATGCAGGAAGCTTCAAAGCCCCATCCCATTAAAAAGGAAGAGGAGGAACTCTGCATCACTCAGGAGGGAGAGTGTCTTCTAGGACCAGAGGGAGCTGATTACACCAAGTTGCCACTGACTGTTGTCTCTGTGAAGATTGAAGATGATGAAGAGAAACCACAACCAGACAACCTCTTAGCTCCACTATCAGATAGTGAGGCTGAAGACGAGGTTGAAGTAACTTTGAGCAGCGATACAGACTGTGAAGGTGATATGAGGACTCACATTGACCACAAACACTCTGAAAGCTCTAAAAAGAAGAGAGGTAAACAACCTTTCAGTTGTTCAGTTTGTGGCAAAAGCTTTTCTCAAAATAGCCATTTGACTGAACATATGAGATTACACACAGGCGAAAAACCATTTAATTGTGCAGCTTGTGGTAAAAACTTTACTACAAAGAGTAATATGACCAAACACATGGGAACGCACAGAGAAAAAACATTGAAATGTTCACTTTGTGGTAAAAACTTTACTAGCAAGAGTTATTTAACTCGACACATGATATCACACACAAGAGAAAAAACATTGAACTGTTCACTTTGTGGTAAAAATTTTACTAACAAGGGTCATTTAACTCTACACATGAGAACACACACAAGAGAAAAAACAAACTGTTCACTTTGTGGTAAAAACTTTACTAAAAAGGGTCATTTAACTCGACACATGAGAGCACACACAAGAGAAAAAACATTGAACTGTTCACTTTGTTGTAAAAACTTTACTAACAAGGGTAATTTAACTCGACACATGAGAACACACACAAGACAAAAAATATTGAACTGTTCACTTTGTGGTAAAAACTTTATCAGCAAGAGTAATTTCACTCGACACGTGAGATCACACACAAGAGAATTCGCATTAAAGTGTTATGTTTGTGGTAAAACATTTACTCAAAGGCCCACTTTTATTCGACACATGAGGACACACAATGAAGAAAAACGTTTAATCGTTCAGTTTGGGGAAAAATCTCCTCCGTCAAGACCCATGTGACTCAAAACGTGAGGACACACACGGGAGGAACAATTCCTGGTCTCTTGATATTTTTCCATGAAAGGGCTTTTTTCAATCAATCAATCAATGTTTACTTTTAAAGCCCTAAATCACGAGTGTCTCAAAGGGCTGCACAAGCCACAACCACATCCTGGGCTCAGATCCCACATCAGCGCAAGGAAAAACTCAACTCAATGGGACAATGAGAAACCTTGGAGGGGACCGCAGATGTGGGGACCCCCCTGGGCGACCGGTGCTTTTTCTTTTTCTTTTTTTTTTAAACAAGGCACATACTGTAACTTAAATCCATGTCTGCGAACTAACAAAAAGTAGACTTTTAATTGATCAGTATTGTGAATTGATGGATTTGATGTAAATAAAGTAGTAAAAAAACAAAGCGATTGATTTCCTTGCCATCAAAGGATGCCGAGCACATCGTTCAGGTTTCTGTACGTTTTTATCAATCATCAATCAGTCAATGTTTACTTTTAAAGCCCTAAATCACGAGTGTCTCAAAGGGCTGCACAAGCCACAACCACATTCTCGGCTCAGATCCCACATCAGGGCAAGGAAAAACTCAACCCAATGGGACAATGAGAAACCTAGGAGAGGACCGCAGATGTGGGGACCCCCCCCTGCTGGGCGACCGGTGTAATGGACGTCGAGTGGATCTAGCATAATATTGTGAGAGTTTAGTCCATAGTGGATCTAACATAATAGTGTGAGAGTCCAGTCCATAGTGGATCTAACATAATAGTGTGAGAGTCCAGTCCATAGTGGATCTAACATAATAGTGAGAGAGTCCAGTCCATAGTGGATCTAACATAATAGTGAGTGTCCAGTCCATAGTGGATCTAACATAATAGTGAGAGAGTCCAGTCCATAGTGGATCTAACATAATAGTGAGTGTCCAGTCCATAGTGGATCTAACATAATAGTGTGAGAGTCCAGTCCATAGTGGATCTAACAGAATAGTGTGAGAGTCCAGTCCATAGTGGATCTAACATAATAGTGTGAGAGTCCAGTCCATAGTGGATCTAACAGAATAGTGAGAGTCCAGTCCATAGTGGATCTAACATAATATTGTGAGAGTCCAGTCCATAGTGGATCTAACATAATAGTGTGAGAGTCCAGTCCATAGTGGATCTAACATAATAGTGTGAGAGTCCAGTCCATAGTGGATCTAGCATAATATTGTGAGAGTTTTGTCCATAGTGGATCTAACATAATAGTGAGAGAGTCCAGTCCATAGTGGATCTAACATAATAGTGAGAGTCCAGTCCATTGTGGATCTAACATAATAGTGTGAGAGTCCGGTCCATAGTGGATCTAGCATAATATTGTGAGGGTTTAGTCCATAGTGGATCTAACATAATAGTGACAGAGTCCAGTCCATAGTGGATCTAACATAATAGTGAGAGTCCAGTCCATAGTGGATCTAACATAATATTGTGAGAGTCCAGTCCATAGTGGATCTAACATAATAGTGAGAGAGTCCAGTCCATAGTGGATCTAACATAATAGTGAGAGTCCAGTCCATAGTGGATCTAACATAATAGTGTGAGAGTCCAGTCCATAGTGGATCTAGCATAATATTGTGAGAGTTTAGTCCATAGTGGATCTAACATAATAGTGAGAGTCCAGTCCATAGTGGATCTAACATAATAGTGTGAGAGTCCAGTCCATAGTGGATCTAGCATAATATTGTGAGAGTCCAGTCCATAGTGGATCTAACATAATAGTGAGAGTCCAGTCCATAGTGGATCTAACATAATAGTGTGAGAGTCCAGTCCGTAGTGGATCTAGCTTAATAGTGTGAGAGTCCAATCCATAGTGGATCTAACATAATAGTGTGAGAGTCCAGTCCGTAGTGGATCTAACATAATAGTGAGAGTCCAGTCCATAGTGGATCTAACATAATAGTGTGAGAGTCCAGTCCGTAGTGGATCTAGCTTAATAGTGTGAGGGTCCAGTCCATAGTGGATCCAACATAATAGTGTGAGAGTCCAGTCCATAGTGGATCTAACATAATAAATGATAAATGGGTTATACTTGTATAGAGCTTTTCTACCTTAAAGGTACTCAAAGCGCTTTGACAGTATTTCCACATTCACCCATTCACACACACATTCACACACTGATGGCGGGAGCTGCCATGCAAGGTGCTAACCAGCAGCCATCAGGAGCAAGGGTGAAGTGTCTTGCCCAAGGACACAACGGACGTGACTAGGAAGGTAGAAGGTGGGAATTGAACCCCAGTAACCAGCAACACTCCGATTGCTGGCACAGCCACTCTATCAACTTCCCCACCCCGTCCCTTTAATAGTGAGAGTCCAGTCCATAGTGGATCTAACATAATAGTGAGAGTCCAGTCCATAGTGGATCTAACATAATAGTGAGAGTTCAGTCCATAGTGGATCTAACATAATATTGTGAGAGTCCAGTCCATAGTGGATCTAACATAATATTGTGAGAGTCCAGTCCATAGTGGATCTAACATAATAGTGAGAGTCCAGTCCATAGTGGATCTAACATAATATTGTGAGAGTCCAGTCCATAGTGGATCTAACATAATATTGTGAGAGTCCAGTCCATAGTGGATCTAACATAATAGTGTGAGAGTCCAGTCCGTAGTGGATCTAGCTTAATAGTGTGAGAGTCCAGTCCATAGTGAATCTAACATAATAGTGTGAGAGTCCAGTCCGTAGTGGATCTAACATAATAGTGAGAGTCCAGTCCATAGTGAATCTAACATAATAGTGAGAGTCCACTCCAAAGTGGATCTAACATAATATTGTGAGAGTCCAGTCCATAGTGGATCTAACATAATAGTGTGAGAGTCCAGTCCATAGTGGATCTAACATAATAGTGTGAGAGTCCAGTCCGTAGTGGATCTAACATAATAGTGAGAGTCCAGTCCATAGTGGATCTAACATAATAGTGAGAGTCCAGTCCATAGTGGATCTAACATA
Source organism: Entelurus aequoreus (assembly GCF_033978785.1). Classification (NCBI taxonomy): domain Eukaryota; kingdom Metazoa; phylum Chordata; class Actinopteri; order Syngnathiformes; family Syngnathidae; genus Entelurus; species Entelurus aequoreus. The sequence goes on along the minus strand of NC_084747.1, from coordinate 9,750,569 downwards.
ATATTGTGAGAGTCCAGTCCATAGTGGATCTAACATAATAGTGTGAGAGTCCAGTCCATAGTGGATCTAACATAATAGTGTGAGAGTCCAGTCCGTAGTGGATCTAACATAATAGTGTGAGAGTCCAGTCCGTAGTGGATCTAACATAATAGTGAGAGTCCAGTCCATAGTGAATCTAACATAATAGTGAGAGTCCAGTCCATAGTGGATCTAACATAATAGTGTGAGAGTCCAGTCCATAGTGGATCTAACATAATAGTGTGAGAGTCCAGTCCGTAGTGGATCTAGCATAATACTGTGAGAGTCCAGTCCATAGTGGATCTAACATAATATTGTGAAAGTCCAGCCCATAGTGGATCTAACATAATATTGTGAAAGTCCAGCCCATAGTGGATCTAACATAATAGTGAGAGTCCAGTCCATAGTGGATCTAACATAATAGTGAGAGTCCAGTCCATAGTGGATCTAACATAATATTGGGAAAGTCCAGTCCATAGTAGATCTAACATAATAGTGAGAGTCCAGTCCATAGTGGATCTAACATAGTATTGTGAAAGTCCAGCCCATAGTGGATCTAACATAATAGTGAGAGTCCAGTCCATAGTGAATCTAACATAATAGTGAGAGTCCAGTCCATAGTTGATCTAACATAATAGTGTGAGAGTCCAGTCCATAGTGGATCTAACATAATATTGTGAGAGTCCAGTCCGGAGTAGATCTAACATAATAGTGAGAGTCCAGTCCATAGTGGATCTAACATAATAGTGTGAGAGTCCAGTCCATAGTGGATCTAACATAATATTGTGATAGTCCAGTCCGGAGTAGATCTAACATAATAGTGAGAAAACCCTCGTCTCCATGGCAACGTTTCTGTCGCTTTCACTCATTTGCCGCTTTTCCACTAACACAGGGGTATTTTGGACCCAAATAACAAAAATTGTCTCTGTCTGGAGCCAACGGGAGGGGGGGGGGGGGGGTTCGCCGTGGAGTTTACAGTTACGGTAGCACAATTAGCCCCGAACGGGCTAACATCACGACTAACGTGTTACACAGCGACTCTCAGCGCTGGGATCCAGTGCACCGCACTTTTGTATTGTTGCTCGCTCCTTCGGCGGAGTGCTTCGGAAGCTACCGGACCGCTCGTCTTCCCCGCCCGGACTGTTTACAGCGGCGCCGGGGGCGGGAGCGAGCAGGCGGGCGAGCGAGGGAGGTTTCTCTGCTTGCATCACGCAAGTGACGTCAATGCATACTTGCCAACCTTGAGACCTCGAATTCGGGAGATGGGGAGGGAGGGGGGGTTGAGGTGTGTGTGTGTGGTGGGGTTGAGGTGGGCGGGGTTGGGGGAAGGCGGGGGTGTTTTTGTAGCCCGGAAGAGTTAGGGCTGCAAAGGATTCTGGGTATTTGTTCTGTTGTGTTTATGTTGTGTTACAGTGCGGATGTTCTCCCGAAATGAGTTTGTCATTCTTGTTTGGTGTGGGTTCACAGTGTGGCGCATATTTGTAACAGTGTTAAAGTTCTTTATACGGTCACCCTCAGTGTAACCTGTATGGCTGTTGCTCAAGTATGTCTTGCAGAAGCCGCATACAACATGTGCCTGGGCCGGCACGCTGTTTGAATGGAGAAAAAGACGGCGTGTTGACAGGTTCTAGAGGACACTAAAGGCATTGCCATCACGGCATGCCTTCAATATTGTTGAGAGCCATATACCACACCGTGATTGGTAGATTCCTTCAGCTCCGCACACAACGCTGTCAAGCGCCATTCATTTAAAACTCGCGGGCCGCACTAACATAAAACTTTCATATTAAGGTGGGGGCCGCAAAATAACGTCTCGCGGGCCGCAAATGGCCCGCGGGCTGCGTGTCTGAGACCCCTGCTCTATGTGGACATCACGGAGTGCACAAGGAGCATGGCAGGTAATATAGTTAACATAAAGTAGATACAAGACTGCTTGGCTTGTTGGAAATGATTAGAGCAGTCCAAACCGTCCACATAATGTAAATTGACTGAATTTCGTAGCAAATGCCCACTTTTTCATGTGTTTCATCTTTAACAATGTGTGTTTTACCTGCAGTGTTGGGTTAGTTACTGAAAAACAGTAACTAGTGTGGATAATGCATATGTTTAAAAGTTATTTCTTTATTCATAATCATGTTTTTCCATGTATACTCTGTATACCAGTTTCTCTTTGTCTTCAGATTGCCTGTTTAGACAGGGTCGTAAACCATCAGGAATGTGAACACAACCCCCAAGTCTCTCTTCTTATCAGTGTTGAGAGGAGGAGGGGGGGGGGGAGAGAGATGGGGGCTTTCTTTGTGTGAAAAGAGTTGTTTTTTCCTTTGGAATGCCAGATCAACTTGGGCTACGCATTTGTATGTGTTGTTCGAGGCTGGTCTCTATTCTCAAATATTTGACAATAAATTACAAAATACCTATTCTGTGCTTGGTGGTACCTTTGAGTTCAGTTTATATGTCATCTAAGGAACTTGGGACTGACCAGCGTTTTACATCCCACTTGGAGGAACATCTGGTCAAACGCAACACTAGTTACAGTTACTAGTTACTTTATTTCAAAAGTAACGCAGTCACTAACTCAGTTACTTACACCAAAAAGCAATGTGTTACTGTGAAAAGTAACTATTTAGTTACTTCTTCTTATTTTTAAGGCTCCCGTTAATGCCCTTTTAGCCTTCATTTCAGTACTGTTATTGCACTGGACAATAATACAACGTGTTGCTCAACTTGACATGCATTTGCATCACTGAACTCAGAAAGCAATGTGGTCTACATAACACACAAAGACAAAGATATGTTTCAAAGGGCCAATTTATTTCAGGCCAGAACAAATTGACAAAACTATTTTAAATAGCTGCAACATAACATACATAAGTAACAAACAGCATAATAACAATATAGCTGTAAACCTGGCTTCACCCAAGGAAGGAACACATGACATACACAAAGCCTAACCAGGCATTTTTTTCTCTCAAGGAATTGTGAGATAAAATCATGTCTTCAGGAGATCAACACTGTACTGAAGCCCAGAACACTCTACACATTTCCCCAGTTTTAGTTTAGAGATAAGGCCCACTAGGATCCCTCTTTATGTTTGTGAAATGTATAGTCTATACATTTAGAGTGATGTGATAATCAAACACTCTAGAAGTCTAGAATGAAAGAGTATATAAGAGAATTGACAGAGTGTGTACCTTCAGTGCTGAATGATGAGCAGAGGCAGAGTTTTGAATGTTTTCTTTATCTCGCTTTCCATGTTTATGTGCTCACTGTCCAGGCACTTGGAACATGTTTTCGTGCCATTTGTTGTTTGACTCCACTGTAGAAATAGCCTGCATGTCTTCTAGCACATACGCTGCAATGGCTCTATCAATGTTGTCCTGGCTAGCAGTCCCTCCGTTAAAAGCCAGCCGCTGTTGCTTAGGTGGAGGTGGAGGTGAAGTGGCATCGGAGTCTGTCTGTCTGTCTCTCTCTTTACTAGCTTCATCGAAGCATGTTGCTTTTGTAGCTGTTTCAGCAGATTTGAATTGCAGTTTTGGGCAGTAAATAGGATCTTTAATCCAAGACACAACTTACATTTAACTAAAATGTGCTTTGCTTTGTGCTCGACGAAAGAAAAGTAGTGAGAATATCTCCATATTAAGAAACTCAACTTCAGCTCCGCCATGATGTCTTGTCAGTAAACACAGACACATCCTCCTCCCACCCCCACATACACACACACAGCACGCCTCTTCTACCCCTTGTGACACAGGAAGATTCAGAAGGACGACACTGCAGCTCTCCAATAAAACACACTCAGATCTTCTCAGTTTCTAACCGATACTACATAAAAAATAACGCACTAACGCATCACGTTGTAACAGTAACTGAGTTACTAAATATAAAAAATAACGCATTAGACTACTAGTTACCGCCGAAAAATAACGGCGTTACACTAATGTGTTACTGTAACGCATTAGTCCCAACTCTGGTCACCTGATACTTGATCCGTGTACTTTTAGCCTTGTTTGCAGTGTTTATAATTATTGTATATGTCTTAAAGCACAGCTCAATATTGGCAGCCATAAATCATGAAGCATTTAATACAATGTCAATAAAGCTTTCTATTCTATTCCAACCTAATTCTAGATTAATGCAGGCTTTATCTAATATCAGCATACATCAGTCATCAACAATTATATCATCTGAGAAATGGGCATTGGAACAGTGTAGGTCTGACTTGGTGGGATATGTACAGCGAGTGGTGAACATAGTGAGCTCAGAAAGCATAAGAACAAGTATATACATTTGATTATTTACATTTGATTATTTCCAATCCGGGGTGGTGGGATGTGGTGGGGGGAAGGTGTTAGTCTAGGATTGTAGCTGCCTGGAGGTGTTCTTTTAGTGCAAGCATACAAACCAAACTAATACATCCAAATATAATGAAAACAAACAAAAAAACAGACAAAAAAAAAAACAAGTGCAAAACTTCTGGAAGTACAAACCGAACAAACAAAAAAAATAATATACACAACACGGGATGATACAAAACAAATACAAAACTAGATAAAAAATAAGTAAAATAATAAATATAAAGCAAAATGTAAACACGTTGATGGATTACGGATAAAAGTTGTTTACATTTTTGAAATATAGTTTCCGACTATTTCAGGTTATCAGTATAGATACTTTTGCGGAACGGTTGTTTAAAAAAAACAATACAATATCTTTATTTTTTAAAAAAAAAACACAAAATAAAAACACCCGGAAGTGGCTGACTTTTGGCGCATGGGCAAAAGAACGGAGCAGAAACTTTCCGACTTTTGCTGGCGACCAAGATGGCGGACTGAACTATCCGTGGCTCCTCGAAGAAGTTTCACATTTACGATGTTTCTGTTCTATAGATTGACCTTGTCTAAAGTCTAAGAAACGAAAGTTGAGTTTGGAGCGATGGAGTGTTTCCTGAAGTGAAGATTGAAGACGTGATAGAAGATGGACGACCACTGCTATGCTAAGATGGCGACGTCCGTTAAAAGAGAACATGAAAGAGAATCAGCGCCACCAACTTCCAGCAAATCACCAACGGAGATAAAGACGGAAGATGAAGGTGAGTGACTTTAAGTTTTATTTATTTAAAAGCTATTGAGAGGGTTGATGAGAAATGAGCCGACCTTGTTGAAGAATGTAAACAAAGAGCCGCCATGATTGTTAGCTTGAAGAAGGCAGTGGAGTTCACATCAGAGGAGATGAAAGAATGCAAAAGTCAAATGAAGAAAGTGGAAGAGCAAAACAAGCGCTTGTGTAAAGAAAATAATGATTTGGAAAACCTGCTGTGAAGGTGGTTTCACATTGGACGTTTTGAGCGCGTCCTTGTCAAGTCTACTGGATTCTAGCTTGCATGTCCATGTACGAGCCAGTCTGACCCACAACATTAGGATAGAAAAAAATTAATAACTTGTACAGATTATTGCTCATTTCACTTTCAGAAACGCATCACGACGTTTGCTTCTTTTTTTTTTAAATTAATGGGATGAGAATCAGCACCTTTAAAGGCCTACTGAAAGGATTTGTTTTTATTTAAACGGGAATAGCAGATCCATTCTATGTGTCATACTTGATCATTTCGCGATATTGCCATATTTTTGCTGAAAGGATTTAGTAGAGAAAATCGACGATAAAGTTCGCAACTTTTGCTCGCTGATAAAAAAAAGCCTTGCCTGTACCGGAAGTAGCATGACGTCACAGGAACTAGTATTCCTCACAATTCCCCATTGTTTACAATGGAGCGAGAGCGATTCTGACCGAGAAAGTGATGATTACCCCATTAATTTGAGCGAGGATGAAAGATTCGTAGATGAGGAACGTTACAGTGAATGACTTGAGAGGCAGTGATGGACGTATCTTTTTTCGCTCTGACCGTAACTTAGGTACAAGCTGGCTCATTGGATTTCACTCTCTCTCCTTTTTCTATTGTGGATCACGGATTTGTATTTTAAACCACCTGGGATACTATATCCTCTTGAAAATGAGAGTCGAGCACGCAAAATGGACATTCAGTGCCTTTTATCTCCACGACAATACATCGGCGAAATGCTTTAGCTACGAGCTAACGTGATAGCATCGTGCTTTAACTGCATATAGAAACAAAAAAAATAAACCCCTGACTGGAAGGATAGATAGAAAATCAACAATACTATTAAACCGTGGACATGTAAGTACACGGTTAATGCTTTCCAGGCTGGCGAAGGTTAACAATGCTGTGCTAACGACGCCATTGAAGCTAACTTAGCAACCGGACCGCACAGAGCTATGCTAAAAACATTAGCTCTTCACCTACGCCAGCCAGCCCTCATCTGCTCATCAACACCCGTGCTCACCTGCGTTCCAGCGATCGGCAGAAGGACGAAGGACTTCACCCGATGCGTTTGGCGGCCCGGAGACGTAGGAAGTCAAGGTGAGGTCGGCGGCTAGCGCGTCTGCTCTCCAACAAAGTCCTCCTGGTTGTGTTGCTGTAGTCCGCTGCTAATACACCGATCCCACCTACAACTGTCTTCTTTGCAGCCTTCATTGTTCATTAAACAAATTGCAAAAGATGTCCAGAATACTGTGGAATTATGAAATGAAAACAGAGCTTTTTGTATAGGATTCTACGGGGTACCATAACTTCCGTTACTCTGACTTCGTCACGCACATACGTCATCATACCGCGACGTTTCAGCCTGATATTTCCCGGGAAATTTTAAATGTCACTTTATAAGTTAACCCGGCCGTATTGGCATGTGTTGCAATGTTAACATTTCATCATTGCTATATCAACTATCAGACTGCGTGGTCGGTAGTAGTGGGTTTCAGTAGGCCTTAAAGGCCTACTGAAATTATTTTTTTTTATTTAAACGGGAATAGCAGATCCATTCTATGTGTCATACTTGATAATTTCGCGATATTGCCATATTTTTGCTGAAAGGATTTAGTAGAGAAAATCGACGATAAAGTTCGCAACTTTTGCTCGCTGATAAAAAAAAAGCCTTGCCCCTACTGGAAGTAGCGTGATGTCGCAAGCGGTAGTGCTGCTCACAATTCCCCATTGTTTACAATGGAGCGAGAGATATTCGGAGCGAGAAAGCCCCATTAATTTGAGCGAGGATGAAAGATTCGTGGATAAGGAACGTTAGAGTGAAGAACTAGAATGCAGTTCAAGACATATCTTTTTTCGCTCTGACCGTAACTTAGGTACAAGCTGGCTCATTGGATTCCACACTCTCTCCTTTTTCTATTGTGGATCACGGATTTGTATTTTAAACCACCTCGGATACTATATCCTCTTGAAAATGAGAGTCGAGCACGCGAAATGGACATTCACAGTGACTTTTATCTCCACGACAATACATCGGTGAAACACTTTAGCTACGAGCCAACGTGATAGCATCGTTCTCTAATGCAGATGGAAACAAAATACATAAACTTCTGACTGGAAGGATAGACAGAAGATCAACAATACTACTATCAGGAGACACCGAACCAAACACTGGACATGTAAATACACGGTTAATGATGTGCCGCCTGTCGAAGCCTAGCAATGCTGTTGCTAACGACGCTAACTTAGCAACGGGACCTCGTCAGAGCTATGATAAAAACATTAGCGCTCCACCTACGCCAGCCAGCTCTCATCTGCTCAACACCCGTGCTCACCTGCGTTCCAGCGATCAACGATGCGGTTGGCAGCCCGGAGACGTAGAAAGTCAAGGTGAGGTCTCCGGCGCTAGCGTATGCTATCCAACAAAGTCCTCCTGTTTGTGTTGCCGTAGTCCGCCGCTAATACACTGATCCCACCTACAGTGTTCTTCTTTGCACTCTCCATTGTTCATTAAACAAATTGCAAAAGATTCACCAACACAGATGTCCAGAATACTGTGGAATTTTGTGAAGAAAACAGAGCAGTTCGTATAGGGTCCATTGCGGTCCAAACACTTCCGTAGACCTCGCGACGTTACGCGCATACGTCATCCTCCAAAGGCTTTTTGAACCGGAAGTTCCCCGGGAAATTTAAAATTGCACTTTATAAGTTAACCCGGCCGTATTGGCATGTGTTGCAATGTTAAGATTTCATGATTGATATATAAACTATCAGACTGCGTGGTCGGTAGTAGTGGCTTTCAGTAGGCCTTTAAGTGCGAGTCCATGGTTCTCGCCCGGAAATGGGTGGAGTGCCATCTCCGACTTGGGGAGGAGATCTTGCCCCAAGTGGAGGAGTTCAAGTACCTCAGAGTCTTGTTCACGAGTGAGGGAAGAGTGGATGGTGAGGTCGACAGGCGGATCAGTGGGGCGTCTTCAGTAATGCAGACGCTGTATGGATCCGTTTTGGTGAAGAAGGAGCTGAGCCGGAAGTCAAAGCTCTCAATTTACCGGTCAATCTACGTTACCATCCTCACCTATGGTCATGAGCTTTGGGTTATGACTGAAAGGACAAGATCACGGGTACAAGCGGCCCAAATGAGTTTCCTCCGCCAGGTGGCGGGTCTCTCCCTTAGAGATAGGGTGAGAAGCTCTGCCATCCGGGAGGAGCTCAAACTAAAGCCGCTGCTCCTCCACATGGAGAGGAGCCAGATGAGGTGGTTCGGGCATCTGGTCAGGATGTCACCCGAACGCCTCCCTAGGGAGGTGTTTAGGGCACGTCCGACCGGTAGGAGGCCACGGGGAAGACCCAGGACACGTTGGGAAGACTATGTCTCCTGGCTGGCCTGGGAACGCCTCGGGATCCCCCGGGAGGAGATGGACCAAGTGGCTGGGGAGAGGGAAGTCTGGGCTTCCCTGCTTAGGCTGCTGCGCCCGCGACCCGACCTCGGATAAGCGGAAGAAGATGGATGGACGGATGGAGTTATGGTTATGGTATAAGCAGATATTATAAACAGAAAAAGCCCCAAAAGCAACATTTTAAATGTCTTATCCCCCCCACATTTCATAAATAATGAACGCTAGTGTAACAAACTTTTCAGGATGTCCCAAGTTAGCAGAGAATGTTAGGTAAGGAGGAGTTTTGTCCCTCCAGAGTTGCCGTAGGGCTGTGACGTAAGAGGTCTATAAAGGTGATTGTGGAAGAAGGTGTGTGAAGGAGAGAGAAAGGAGAACTGTGACATTAAAGTCGGTGGACCTGCTCTTATGACTCCCATTTATTATTGTATTATTATATTATATCAGTACACAGAATATGCGAACCCAGAATACTCGGCTACACTAGTAATTGTCTGTCGTTTGGTGATTCAATTGAGTAACAAAATTATCAAAGTATTTACAATGACTGACTGCTAATGGAGCCAGATAGGAAATATAAATATGTTTGACCTAATTTTATTATATTTGTTTCAAGAAAACCCAACAAATAATCAGTTAGTTAAAGTTTGTAAAAATAAATATGGTTTGTTAAAGTGTGCATTATGTATTAATTCAACAGAAAAACTTGTTTGACGATATTGTTCGATTAAAGTTGTTTACATATTTTAAGTGTCGCTTTTCACTATTTTTAGGTTATCAGTAGATACTTTTGCGAACCGGTTGTTGAAAGAAGAACTTTATTTTGGAAAAAATCCTCCGTAAAGTCGGAAACGGAAGTGGATGGCTTTTGGTGCATGGGCAAACGGATCAAGCAGCTCAAACTTTGGCGGCAACTGCGATGGCAATGGCGGACTGAACGGCTGTGGCTTCTTGAAGAAGTTTCGAATTTACGATCCTACACATTTATAGATTCACCAATATTGTTTTTGTTCTTAAAACCCCGAAATGGACGTTGAGTGTGGAGCGATGGAGACTATCCTAAACCCTGTAGGGAGCCTCGATGACAAATTAGCCGACTGTGTTGAAGAACGTAAACAAAGGACCGCCATGATTGTTAGCTTGAAGAAGGCACTGGAGTTCACATCAGAGGAGGTGAAAGAATGCAAAAGTCAAATGAAGAAAGTGGAAGAGCAAATAAATCGCTTGTGTAAAGAAAATAATGATGTGAAAGAAGAGATGTTGCGGAAGAGTAAGAGATGTGCAGTGTGTGAAGAGAAGACTGGACCACATGTCTACATCAACGCGCAGAGGATTGGAGGTAATAAAGAACAAGAATAATATGATTACTCTCAACTTTGGATTATTGGGAAGTTCTCCACAAATGTCACAACTCATAAAGTCAAATTACCAAAGCAAATTTAAATCATTATATATTTTTTGTCTAATCTGTTGTTATAATCTAGAATATATTTTGGATTGTCTTAAACGTACTGTTGTAATACAAACTAAAATTTAATTGCAAAATACAAAAATGTCATTGTATATTTATTTTTCTGTCCTAATAATTTAGGACTAATTCATTACAGAAAAGGGCAGCACGGCGTCACAGGGGTTAGTGCATGTGCCTCACAATACGAAGGTCCCGAGTTCAATCCCGGGCTCGGGATCTTTCTGTGTGGAGTTTGCATGTTCTCCCCGTGACTGCGTGGGCTTCCTCCCACCTCCTACATCAGGGGTCGGCAACCCGCGGCTCCGGAGCCGCATGCGGCTCCTTGACCACTCTGATGCGGCTCAGCTACATACGTGCCGACTCCCCCGATTTTCCCAGGAGAATTATGGATCTCAGTGTCTCTCATAGATTACTCCCAGGGAAACAATAATCCTATTTACACTCTAATTACTAAATAAAGGGCGTGCTCTAACTGCACTGCAGTAATTGTCCTCTATAGCATCCACATGTTGCATGTTGTTATTACTTGCACACACAGGAGACAGCAAAGCATACTTACTCATCAGCCACACAGCTTACACTGACGGTAGCCGTATCAAACAACTTTAACATTGTTACGTTACAAATATGCGCCACACTGTGAACCCACACCAAAAAATAATGAAAAACACATTTCTGGAGAACATCCCACCGTAACACAACATAAACACAACACAACCATTACCCAGAATCCCATGCAGCCCTAACTCTTCCGGTCTACATTATACACCCCCGCTACCACCAAATCCCCCCACACATCAACCCCCCCCCCTCTCCGTGCGTTGGTTGAGCGGAAGAGTTAGGGCTGCATGGGATTCTGGGTATTGGTACCGTCAGTGTAAGATGTGTGGCTGCTGAGTTAGTACGCCTTGCTGTCACTTACGTGAGCAAGCTGAAATTGCATTCTACGTGTGGTCGAGCAGGTACACTGTTAGGGCAGACTGTAGAGGGCGCCAAATGCAATTTCATCACGCTCTGATATTCGGGAGTCTCCCGGGAAAAATGAGAGGGTTGGCAAGTATGACGCTAGCAAGCGCCATTCATTCAAAACTCGCGGGCTGCACTAACATCAAATTTCCACATTAAAGTGCGTGCCGGTGCGTGTGTCGGAGACCCCTGGTTAACATAGCACAAAGCATTAAAGCTTTGTATGCGGTGTTTTTCATTTTAAATTTTTTTTGTGGCTCCCATTACTTTCTTTAATTTGTGAAACTTGCCAAAATGGCTCTTTGAGTGGTAAAGGTTGCCGACCCCTGTCCTACATGCACCTGGGGATAGGTTGATTGGCAACACTAAATGGGCCTTAGTGTGTGAATGTGAGTGTGAATGTTGTCTGTCTATCTGTGTTGGCCCTGCGATGAGGTGGCGACTTGTCCGAGGAACGCAGTTGAGATAGGCTCCAGCACCCCCCGTGACCCCGAAAGGGACAAGCGGTAGAAAAAAGATGGATAATTACAGAAAAGAAAAAACTAGTAATCCATTTTAAAGGGTTTGTTAAAACTAAATTGTAGTACAAACAACAAATGTTCCATGAAAATAATACAAATCTGATTAAGCCATTCTAGATCTGGACACGTGTTGTTGTGTGTGTGATATTTTGTACTTCAACTTCATTTGCTCCACATAACTTGGGCGAACACACAGCAGACGTTGAGTTGGGTTTTTTTTTAGCCTCACCTTTTAAAGAGAACTCTCAGTCACGGCTGACATTTATTCAGCTGTGTGTTTCCCTCCAAGTTTGGTCATTCTGTTTACTTGTGCAGCAACTTACAGGAAAAGGTGGGACCTTATTGGCTGTTATCATGGACATTTCCGCCATGTTTGATCGAGTTGATATGCTCACAGCTGATCACCTGAATCAACCAGTATTTTTTCCCGCTGATCAATCACAATTATATCATCTTCCAATACTGTGGTATCTCAATGTGCGAGTATTTTGAGATACAAGGTGTGTGTCTGCTCTTCTTGCGGGAATACTTTTAAGTTATGAGTCTCCAAGCCACTCGATGACATAGCTAATGCCACAGTGAACGCTGTCAGATCCTCTGCTAAACGTTGGTCGAGCTTGCTAGCATTAACTTATAGTTCAATATTTGAATAACCCCATCCATCTTCTTCCACTTATCTGAAGTCAGGTCGCCCAGACTTCCCTCTACCCAGCTACTTTGCCTAGCTCTTCCCAGGGGATCCTGAGGTGTTCCCAGGCCAGCTGAGAGATATCGGCTCTCCACCGTGTCTTGGGTCTTCCCCGTGGTCTTCTACCAGTCGGATGTGCCCTAAACACCTCCCCGGGGAGGCGTTCAGGGAGCATTCTGACCAGATGCCCAAACCCCCTCATCTGGCTCCTCTCCATGTGGAGGAGCAGCGGCTTTAATCTGAGCTCCCCTGGAATAACAGAGCTTCTCACCCTATCTCTAAGGGAGAGCTCCGCCACCTGACGGAGAAAACTCCTTCTGGCCGCTTCTACTCGTGATCTTGTCCTTTCGGTCATAACCCAAAACTCATGACTATAGGTGTGGATAGGGACGTGGATTGACCGGTAAAAATTAGAGATATCCGATAATGGCTTTTTTGACGATATTCCGATATTGTCCAACTCTTAATTACCAATTCCGATATCAACCGATACCGATATATACATCCATCCATCCATTTTCTACCGCTTATTCCCTTCGGGGTCGCGGGGGGCGCTGGAGCCTATCTCAGCTACAATCGGGCGGAAGGCGGGGTACACCCTGGACAAGTCGCCACCTCATCGCAGGGCCAACACAGATAGACAGACAACATTCACACTCACATTCACACACTAGGGCCAATTTTAGTGTTGCCAATCAACTTATCCCCAGGTGCATGTCTTTGGAGGTGGGAGGAAGCCGGAGTACCCGGAGGGAACCCACACAGTCACGGGGAGAACATGCAAACTCCACACAGAAAGATCCAGAGCCCGGAATTGAACCCCAGACTACTCAGCACCTTCGTATTGTGAGGCAGACGCACTAACCCCTCTGCCACCGTGCTGCCCTGATATATACAGTCGTGGAATAAACACATTATTATGCCTGATTTTGTTGTGATGCCCCGCTGGATGCATTAAACAATGTAACAAGGTTTTCCAAAATAAATCAACTCCAGTTATGTAAAAAAGTGCCAACATGGCACTGCCATATTTATTATTGAAGTCACAAAGTGCATTATTTTTTTTAACATGCCTCAAAACAGCAGCTTGGAATTTGGGACATGCTCTCCCTGAGAGAGCATGAGGAGGTTGAGGTGGGCGGGGTTGAGGTAGGGGGTAGCGGCGGGTGTATATTGTAGCGTCCCGGAAAAGTTAGTGCTGCAAGGGGTTCTGGGTATTTGTTCTTTTGTGTTTATGTTGTGTTACGGTGCGGATGTTCTCCCGAAATGTGTTTGTCATTCTTGTTTGGTGTGGGTTCACAGTGTGGCGCATATTTGTAACAGTGTTAAAGTTGTTTATAAGGCCACCCTCTGTGTGACCTGTATGGCTGTTGACCAAGTATGGATTTCATTCACTTGTGTGTGTGAAAAGCCGTAGATATTATGTGATTGGGCCGGCACGCAAAGGCAGTGCCTTTAAGGCACGCCCCCAATATTGTTGTCTGGGTGGGAATCAGGAGAATGGTTGCCCCGGGAGATTTTCGGGAGGGGCACTGAAATTCGGGAGTCTCCCGGGAAAATGGGGAGGGTTGGCAAGTATGACTGGGAGACGCAACTGCTCTGTACTTCTCCCTACGTTCATGTACCACTCCGTACAGCGGTGTTTTAAAAAGTCATACATTTTACTTTTTGAAATTGATACCGATAATTTCAGATATTACATTTTAAAGCATTTATCGGCCGATAATATCGGCAGTCTGATACATCTGTAGTAAAAATGTCCATATTTTTTTTGGTTGGGATTCTAGTTCCATCATTCTGGCAAGGCACTAAATTAGACATTAGACAAACTTTAATGATCCACAAGGGAAATGGTTCATGAATGAATAGCCATGAAACACTACACACTCACACGGTACACAAGTTGAAGGATAAACATCTCATGGATCATGTCTGAACTAAAGTGTGTTTGTGTCCCGCAGACGACCAGCAGCTGACTGGTCATCCAGAAGAATTCCCACCTCAGTCACAGAGGGAGCGCTCCACTTTGAAGCAGGAAGCTTCACAGCCCCATCCCATTAAAAAGGAAGAGGAGGAACTCTGCATCACTCAGGAGGGAGAGTGTCTTCTAGGACCAGAGGGAGCTGATTACACCAAGTTGCCACTGACTGTTGTCTCTGTGAAGACTGAAGATGATGAAGAGAAACCACAACCAGACAACCTCTTTGCTCCACTATCAGATAGTGAGGCTGAAGACGAGGTTGAAGTAACTTTGAGCAGCGATACAGACTGTGAAGGTGATATGAGGACTCACGCTGACCACAAACACTCTGAAAGCTCTAAAAAGAAGAGAGGTAAACAACCTTTCAGTTGTTCAGTTTGTGGCAAAAGCTTTTCTCAAAATAGCCATTTGACTGAACATGTGAGATTACACACAGGCGAAAAACCATTTAATTGTGCAGCTTGTGGTAAAAACTTTACTACAAAGAGTAATATGACCAAACACATGGGAACGCACAGAGAAAAAACATTGAACTGTTCACTTTGTGGTAAAAACTTTACTAGCAAGAGTTATTTAACTCGACACATGATATCACACACAAGAGAAAAAACATTGAACTGTTCACTTTGTGGTAAAAACTTTACTAGCAAGGGTAATTTAACTCTACACATGAGAGCACACAGAAGAGAAAAAACATTCAACTGTTCACTTTGTGGTAAAAACTTTACTAGCAAAGGTAATTTAACTCGACACATGAGAGCACACAGAAGAGAAAAAACATTGAACTGTTCACTTTGTGGTAAAAACGTTACTAACAAGGGTAATTTAACTCTACACATGAGAGCACACAGAAGAGAAACAACATTGAACTGTTCACTTTGTGGTAAAAACTTTACTAGCAAAGGTAATTTAACTCAACACATGAGAACACACACAAGAGAAAAAACATTGAACTGTTCACTTTGTGGTAAAAACTTTACTAACAAGGGTCATTTAACTCAACACATGAGAGCACACAGAAGACCAAAAACAAACTGTTCACTTTGTGGTAAAAACTGTACTACAAAGAGTAATTTAACTCGACACATGACATCACACACAAGACAAAAAACATTGAACTGTTCACTTTGTGGTAAAAACTTTATCAGCAAGGGTAATTTCACTCGACACGTGAGATCACACACAAGAGAATTAGCATTAAAGTGTTATGTTTGTGGTAAAACATTTACTCAAAGGCCCACTTTTATTCGACACATGAGGACACACAATGAAGAAAAACGTTTAATCGTTCAGTTTGGGGAAAAATCTCCTCCGTCAAGACCCATGTGACTCAAAACGTGAGGACACACACGGGAGGAACAATTCCTGGTCTCTTGATATTTTTCCATGAAAGGGCTTTTTTCAATCAATCAATCAATGTTTACTTTTAAAGCCCTAAATCACGAGTGTCTCAAAGGGCTGCACAAGCCACAACCACATCCTGGGCTCAGATCCCACATCAGGGCAAGGAAAAACTCAACCCAATGGGACAATGAGAAACCTTGGAGGGGACCGCAGATGTGGGGACCCCCCCCTGGGCGACCGGTGCTTTTTTTTTTTTTATTTTTTTTTAAACAAGGCACATACTGTAACTTAAATCCATGTCTGCGAACTAACAAAAAGTAGACTTTTAATTGATCAGTATTGTGAATTGATGGATTTGATGTAAATAAAGTAGTAAAAAAACAAAACGATTGATTTCCTTGCCATCAAAGGCTGCCGAGCACATCGTTCAAGTTTCTGTACGTTTTTATCAATCATCAATCAATCAATGTTTACTTATAAAGCCCTAAATCACGAGTGTCTCAAAGGGCTGCACAAGCCACAACCACATCCTCAGCTCAGATCCCACATCAGGGCAAGGAAAAACTCACCCAATGAGACAATGAGAAACCTTGGAGGGGACCGCAGATGTGGGGACCCCCCCTGCTGGGCGACCCGTGAAATGGATGTCGAGTGGATCTAGCATAATATTTTGAGAGTTTAGTCCATAGTGGATCTAACATAATAGTGTGAGTGTCCAGTCCATAGTGGATCTAACATAATAGTGAGAGTCCAGTCCATAGTGGATCTAACATAATAGTGTGAGAGTTCAGTCCATAGTGGATCTAACATAATAGTGTGAGAGTCCAGTCATAGTGGATCTAACATAATAGTGAGAGTTAAGTCCATAGTGGATCTAACATAATTTTGTGAGGGTCAGTCCATAGTGGAACTAACATAATAGTGTGAGAGTCCAGTCCATAGTTGATATAGCATAATATTGTGAGAGTCCAGTCCATAGTAGATCTAACATAATAGTGAGAGTCCAGTCCATATTGGATCTAGCATAATATTGTGAGAGTCCAGTCCATAGTAGATCTAACATAATAGTGTGAGAGTCCAGTCCATAGTGGATCTAACATAATATTGTGAGAGTCCAGTCCGGAGTAGATCTAACATAATAGTGAGAGTCCAGTCCATAGTGGATCTAACATAATAGTGAGAGTCCAGTCCATAGTGGATCTAACATAATAGTGTGAGAGTCCAGTCCATAGTGGATCTAACATAATAGTGAGAGTCTAGTCCATAGTGGATCTAACATAATATTGTGAGAGTCCAGTCCATAGTGGATCTAACATAATAGTGTGAGAGTCCAGTCCGTAGTGGATCTAACATAATAGTGAGAGTCCAGTCCATAGTGGATCTAACATAATAGTGTGAGAGTCCAGTCCATAGAAGATCTAACATAATAGTGTGGGAGTCCAGTCCATAGTGGATCTACATAATAGTGAGAGTCCAGTCCATAGTCACCCATTCACACACACATTCACACACTTTGATTGATTGATTTTGATTGAGACTTTTATAGTAGGTTGCACAGTGAAGTACATATCCGTACAATTGACCACTAAATGGTAACACCCGAATAAGTTTTTCAACTTGTTTAAGTCGGGGTCCCACTTCAATTGATTCATGATACAGATCTATACTATCATATATACTATCATCATAATACAGTCATCACACAAGATAAGCACATTGAATTATTTACATTATTTACAATCAGGGGTGTGGGGGTGTGGGGGGTAGGATATGGACATCAAGTAGTGGACATAGAGAGAGAGAGAGAGAGATCAGAAGGCATAAGAAAAAGTATCTGCATTTGATTGTTAGCACTCCGGGGAGGGTGTTAGTTTAGGGGTGTGGCTGCCTGGAGGTGAACTTTTATTGCGGTTTTGAAGGAGGATAGAGATGCCCTTTCTTTTATACCTGTTGGGAGCGCATTCCACATTGATGTGGCATAGAAAGAGAACGAGTTAAGACCTTTGTTAGTTCGGAATTTGGGTTTAACGTGGTTAGTGGAGCTCCCTCTGGTGTTGTGGTTATGGCGGTCATTTACGTTAAGGAAGTAGTTTGACATGTACTTCGGTATCAGGGAGGGTGTAGTGGATTTTATAGACTAGGCACTGATGGCGGATCTAACATATTATTGGGAAAGTCCAGTCCATAGTAGATCTAACATAATAGTGAGAGGTCCAGTCCATAGTGGATCTAACATAATAGTGTGAGAGTCCAGTCCATAGTGGATCTAACATAATAGTGTGAGAGTCCAGTCCATAGTGGATCTAGCATAATATTGTGAGAGTCCAGTCCATAGTGGATCTAACATAATATTGTGAGAGTCCAGTCCATAGTAGATCTAACATAATAGTGGAGAGTCCAGTCCATAGTGGATCTAACATATAGTGTGAAAGTCCAGTCCATAGTGGATCTAACATAATAGTGAGAGTCCAGTCCATAGTGGATCTAACATAATAGTGAGAGTCCAGTCCACAGTGGATCTAACATAATAGTGAGAGTCCAGTCATAGTGGATCTAACATAATAGTGAGAGTCCAGTCCACAGTGGATCCAACATAATAGTGAGAGTCCAGTCCATAGTCGATCTAACATAATAGTGAGAGTTCAGTCCATAGTGGATCTAACATAATAGTGAGAGTCCAGTCCATAGTGGATCTAACATAATAGTGAGAGTCCAGTCCATAGTGGATCTAACATAATAGTGAGAGTCCAGTCCACAGTGGATCCAACATAATAGTGAGAGTCCAGTCCATAGTCGATCTAACATAATAGTGAGAGTTCAGTCCATAGTGGATCTAACATAATAGTGAGAGTCCAGTCCATAGTGGATCTAACATAATAGTGAGAGTCCAGTCCATAGTGGATCTAACATAATAGTGAGAGTCCAGTCCATAGTGGGGCCAGCAGGAGACCATCCCGAGCGGAGACAGGTCAGCAGCGCAGAGATGTCCCCAACTGATGCACAGACGAGCGGTCCACCCCGGGTCCCGACTTTGGACAGCCAGCGCTTCATCTGTGGCCACCAAACCTGCGCCACCCCACCCCCCCTCCCCCCCCCCCCCCCCCCCCCCCCCCCCCCCCCCCCACAGCCCCTCCACTAAGGAGAGGGGGCAGAGCAGAAAAGAAACAGCAGATCAACTAGTCTAAAAAGGGGGTCTATTTAGATCTGGGTAGGGAACCTATGGCTCTAGAGCCAGGTGTGGCTCTTTTGATGACTGCATCTGGTTCTCAGATAAATCTTAGCTGAAATTTGCTTAATTTGATAAGTAATGAATAATTACGCTGGTAATCACATTGTTAAAAATAACCACGTATCAACCAGACTACTAAGCCATCAGCAAAACCATGCAGCACCAGAAGTTGCATTAATGGTAAGAAGTATTTTATTTATTATTGGTTATCTTCAGAATAACAATGTTATTAAAAAGAATAAGAGACTTATCATAGTCTAAACATGTTGTTCTTTCTTAAAAATGCACACATTTAGTTGTATTCAGTGTTAAAAAATATGATATGGCTCTCACGGAAATACATTTTAAAATATTTGGCTTTCATGGCTCTCTCAGCCAAAAAGGTTCCCGACCCCTGATTTAGATAGTGCTTTAAAGGCCTACTGAAAGCCACTACTAGCGACCACACAGTCTGATAGTTTATATATCAATGATGAAATCTTAACATTGCAACACATGCCAATACGGCCGGGTTAACTTATAAAGTGCAATTTTAAATTTCCCGGATAGTTTATATATCAATGATGAAATCTTAACATTGCAACACATGCCAATACGGCCGGGTTAACTTATAAAGTGCAATTTTAAATTTCCCGCTAAACTTCCAATTGAAAACGTCTATGTATGATGACGTATGCGAGTGACGTCACTAGATAAACGGAAGTATTGGTACACCATTGAATACAATACAAAAAAGCTCTGTTTTCATATCATAATTCCACAGTATTCTGGACATCTGTGTTGGTGAATCTTTTGCAATTTGTTTAATGAACAATGAAGACTGCAAAGAAGAAAGCTGTAGGTGGGATCGGTGTATTAGCGGCTGGCTGTAGCAACACAACCAGGAGGACTTTGACTTGGATAGCAGACGCGCTAGCCGACGCTAGCCGCCGACCGCACGGATGATCGGGTGAAGTCCTTCGTCCTTCCGTCGATCGCTGGAACGCAGGCGAGCACGGGTGTTGATGAGCAGATGAGGGCTGGCTGGCGTAGGTGCAGAGCTAATGTTTTTATCATAGCTCTGTGAGGTCCCGTTGCTAAGTTAGCTTCAATGGCGTCGTTAGCAACAGCATTGTTAATCTTCGCCAAGCTGGAAAGCATTAACCGTGTAGTTACATGTCCATGGTTTAATAGTATTGTTGATCTTCTGTCTATCCTTCCAGTCAGGGGTTTATTTCTTTTGTTTATATCTGCATTTGAGCCCGATGCTATCACGTTAGCTCCGTAGCTAAAGTGTTTCGCCGATGTATTGTCGCAGAGATAAAAGTCACTGTGAATGTCCATTTCGCGTTCTCGACTGTCATTTTCAAGAGGATATAGTATCCGAGGTGGTTTAAAATACAAATCCGTGATCCACGAGAGAAAAAGGAGAGAGTGTGGAATCCAATGAGCCAGCTTGTACCTAAGTTACGGTCAGAGCGAAAAAAGATACGCCCTGCACTGCACTATAGTCCTTCACTCTCACGTTCCTCATCCACAAATCTTTCATCCTGGCTCAAATTAATGGGGTAATCGTCACTTTCTCGGTCCGAATCTCTCTCGCTGCTGGTGTAAACAATAGGGAAATGTGAGCAGCAGTCCAGCTTGTGACGTCACGCTACTTCCGGTACAGGCAAGGCTTTTTTTTATGAGCGACCAAAAGTTGCGAACTTTATCGTCGATGTTCTCTACTAAATCCTTTCAGCAAAAATATGGCAATATCGTGAAATGATCAAGTATGACACAGAATGGATCTGCTATCCCCGTTTAAATAAAAAAAAATCATTTCAGTAGGCCTTTAAGCGTGGTCTTTAGTGACCTCTGGTGGTCAAATGGGGTAAGCACGTCGCCAAAGTTGAACATCGAAAAATAGCTGAATGCAGAAACATTGTTGCAAACAGATTTGGAGTGAACGCTACAATAACCACACAATATAGGAATGTTGGCATATATAAACTTACTTAAACAGAAAAATGACGTCACAGATGGATTCCCAACATTAGAGCACAGGAAACCTTACATTTTAAAACATTTCCAACAATAAACTATAGGAGTTATGGTTGTGGTTTTAGCAGGCATTATACACACAGCAAAGGTAATATTTTAAATGTCCGATCAGATTTCATGAATAATGATCTGCAATCCGAGAGGGACAAGTAGTAGAAAATGGATGGACGGACGTCATTTGATGATTCAAGTGATTGACAACATTATTGAAGTATTTAAAATGACTGATTGCTAATTGAGCCAAAATAAGATTGGAATATTTTTATCTATTTTTATTTTATGTGTTTAAAGAAAAACACACAGAAATGCAGCCATCCTTCGTTGTTAAAACGTGTCTTGTTAAAAAAAACAAAAAACATAAAATCTTCTTTGAACAATGTTGATGGATTAAAACGGTTTACATTTTTCATGGTGTAGTTTTTGACCATTTTAGGGTTATTTTTAGATACTTTCGCGAACCGGTTGTTGAAAGAGGACATATTAACATGACTTTATTTTGTAAAAAAATCTTCCGTAAAGTCGGAAACGGAAGTTGCTGACTTTTGGCGCATAGGCAAAGGAATGAAGCAGCTCAAAAGATTTTGGCGGCAACAAAATGGCGGACTGAACGGCTGTGGCTTCTGGAAGAAGTTTCAAATTTACGATCTAACACCGACATACATTCTCAAAGATAGTTTTTGTTCTTAAACCCACGAAACGGAAGTTAATTTTGGAACGATGGAGTGTTGTCTGAAGTGAAGATTGAAGACGTGATAGAAGATGGACGACTACTGCTATGCTAAGATGGCGACGTCCGGGAAAAGAGAAACTGAAAGAGAATCAGCGCCACCAACTTCCAGAAAATCACCAACGTGTTACCTGAAGTGAAGATAGAAGATTTGTGTCAGTGCTCATAAAGTAAATGAAAGTTACCAAGAAAATGTAAATATTTAGATTTTTTGTTTTTTGTGTATGTCTAAAATATATGTGGATTGTTAGGGACTTCACTTATTGTTCAAGGGGAACTGCACTTTTTTGAATTTTGCCTATTGTTCACAATCATTATGAATTGTTTTTATGCATTCTACAGTTAAGTTAAAGTACCACTGATTGTCACACACACACTAGGTGTGGTGACATTTTTCCACTGCATTTGACCCATCCCCTTGTTCACCCCCTGGGAGGCGAGGGGAGCAGTGAGCAGCAGCGGTGGCCGTGCCTTTGAATCATTTTGGTGATTTAACCCCCAATTCCAACCCTTAATGCTGAGTGCCAAGCAGGGAGGTAATGGCTCCCATTTTTATAGTCTTTGGTATGACTCGGCCGGGGGTTTGAACTCACGACCTACCCATCTCAGGGCGGACACTCTAACCACTAGGCCACTGAGCAGGTGTTATTAAATCAAAATAAATAGAAGTCCGCTAACAGCAGCGTCAATGGGAGCTCCACTATTGCGCCCATAAAATCCAATAAATAACAATACTCAATTTACATTGCGTGACTTGACTATTAACTATAAGTATTAGTGATATTATTATTATAAGCGCAAGCACAGACAAACTATTTCTAGGGGAGATATAATCACTTCCGTGTCTCTCTATGTCAGGGGTCTGTTGCGTCGACCAGCATTCCTCCAATGGGGAATTAAAATTGCTAGTCTCTCCCAGATTCTTTTTATGGCACATAAGCTGATGTTTATATTCAATCAACAGGCAGCAGTTGGTATTTTGTGGTTTATTCTCCAAGCTTAGAGGACAAACTGAGACCAATCCAGCACACCAGCGTTCCCCAGCCCGGTCCAGATCGGTCTAGCTCGGTCTCCCCTCAAACCCCCGGAAGTCCCGTGATCTTCCCTCTGTCCCCCGCCTGCTGTTTCCCCAGTCTAGCTGTGCTCCTTATCTTAGGAATGTAATGGCAGTCTCAACAAAGAGAATAAACAGCGCTCTGACTCTAACCAAGGACACTCAAATCCAAGCACTTTGTACCACACGAGACATTAGCTGATGTAAATATGACTATAGGAGTTTTTAGAAAGAAGTAACACTTAAATATGGATATGATTCTGATCTGTTTCCAACAGGTCTCAAACTCAATTTACCTGGGGGCCACTGGATGCAGAAACTGGGTGAGGCTGGGCCGCAAGAAAAGATTTCTTAAAAAAAATCTAACATGTACTTTTTAAGGAATTCACCTTCTTTGAATGGCTTTCCCACCCTAGCAGCCATCTCACTCACCATGTAGCTAGCTTTGACTGCTGCATCGCTCTTTTCGCTTGCTTTCTTGACAAAATCTTGTTGCCTCAGTAGACTGGTTTTAAAATGTGCAACCCGGTTCACTCTCTCATCTCCCTGGTATTTTGCATATTCCTCAGCATGTCTAGTTGTATAATGACGTTTCAAATTGTATTCCTTGTGCACCGCAACTTTCTCTGTGCAAATAAGACACGTCGGGGTGCCGATGTGCTCAACAAAGGAATATTGCATCTCCCACTTTTCCTGGAATTGTCTTTGCTCATTACTAACCTTTCTCTTCACTGCACGCTTTGAAAAAGACATGTTTGGGGTTGTGGAATATATTTGTATTTAGCCGACGCACGGAGAATAATGTTATTTCCGCAATGTGTGTCGGTCCGCTTTTCCTCCCTACAGCAACACGGCGGTCGGCGGAAAGTACGGGGATCGCGAGCACAAAAAAGTGACGGCTGCCGTCATATAAAAATATATGTCGTAAATATATGTCGTGTTCATCGTGTTTATGTCCTCACTGTCCAGGTACGTGGAACAAGTTTTTGTGCCATTTGTTGTTTGACTCCACTGTAGAAATAGCCTGCATGTCTTCTAGCACATACGCTGCAATGGCTCTATCAATGTTGTCCTGGCTAGCAGTCCCTCCATTAAAAGCCAGCCGCTGTTGCTTAGGTGGAGGTGGAGGTGAAGTGGCATCGGAGTCTGTCTGTCTGTCTCTCTCTTTACTAGCTTCGTCGAAGCATGTTGCTTTTGTAGCTGTTTCAGCAGATTTGAATTGCTGTTTTGGGGAGTAGATAGGATCTTTGATCCAAGACACAACTTACATTTAACTAAAATGTGCTTTGCTTTGTGCTCGACGAAAGAAAAGTAGTGAGAATATCTCCATATTAACAAACTCGACTTCAGCTCCGCCATGATGTCTTGTCAGTAAACACAGACACATCCTCCTCCCACCCCCCACATACACACACACAGCACGCCTCTCCTACCCCTTGTGACACAGGAAGATTCAGAAGGACGACACTGCAGCTTTCCAATACAACACACTCAGATCTTCTCAGTTTCTAGCCGATACTACATAAAAAATAAAGCACTAACGCATCACGTTGTAACAGTAACTGAGTTACTAAATATAAAGAATAACGCATTAGACTACTAGTTACCGCCGAAAAATAACGGCGTTACAGTAACAGTACAGTTACAGTAGTCCCAACACTGGTCACCTGATACTTGATCTGTGTACTTTTAGCCTTGTTTGCAGTGTTTATAGTTATTGTATATGTCTTAAAGCACAGCTCAATATTGGCAGCCATAAATCATGAAGCATTTAATACAATGTCAATAAAGCTTTCTATTCTATTCCAACCTAATTCTAGATTAATGCAGGCTTGATCTAATATCAGCATACTTCAGTCATCAACAATTATATCATCTAAGAAATGGACATTGGAACAGTGTAGGTCTGACTTGGTAGGATATGTACAGCGAGTGGTGAACATAGTGAGCTCAGAAAGCATAAGAACAAGTATATACATTTGATTATTTACATTTGATTATTTCCAATCCGGGGTGGTGGGATGTGGTGGGGGGAAGGTGTTAGTCTAGGGTTGTAGCTGCCTGGAGGTGTTCTTTTAGTGCAAGCTTACAAACCAAACTAATACATCCAAATATAATGAAAACAAACAAAAAACACAAAAAAACCAAGTGCAAAATTTCTGGAAGTAAAAACCAAACAAAACAAATAATATACACAACACGGGATGATACAAAACAAATACAAAACCAGACAAAAAATAAGTAAAATAATAAATATAAAGCAAAATGTAAACAATGGATTACGGATAAAAGTTGTTTACATTTTTAAAATATAGTTTCCGACTATTTCAGGTTATCAGTATAGATACTTTTGCGGAATGGTTGTTTAAAAAAAACAATGAGTGAGGGCCGACATCCGGGCAACTGAGCTACTTACGGGTTCTTCGAGCCATAGCAACCAAACTGGCGTTGAAAACAAACCGTTGCCATTACTCTTTAACCTGTCGACCTACGCTGGTTAAACCCGTCATTCTGCCTCCAAAATGCCGAAAAACTGTGTTGTTTTTGGTTGTGCTAACCACAACTGGAAACAGGGAAAACAAAGGTTGTATTTTGTTCTGCCAAAGCGTGATAAAAGCCCACAGAGACGAGACAAATGGCTCGCAGCTTCCCATCCGGGAAGAAGAGGATTAAGTTAAGTAAGTAATATACTATATAGTCTATAGCCTAGCTAGCTATTTTCGAAAACCGGTTTCGTTATACACTAACACTTGATCTTGTTGTTGATAACTTTCGCGTCTCTTTCTTAGTAGCGCGCAGGCTAAGCTAACTAGCAAGCTAAGCTAAGCCTGAGAAGCTTTAAAGTTCACTGAGACGAGTCTGACGCAAATAATACATTTTCGTTTTTTCACACGATATGCGAATAAGTAAAAATGCGTAAATGACTTCCAAGCCACAACGCTCGTTAAATGCTTTTTCTGTCAATGCTGTGTTTGCTGTGAGCTGGTTTGTTTTCAACGAATTCCCGGTTGCTAGGGGATTGGTAGGCGGAAGTGACGTAAGTCCGCCCTCACCCATACAATATCTTTATTTTGAAAAAAAAAACAAAAAAAAACAACAACCGGAAGTGGCTGACTTTTGGCGCATGGGCAAAAGAACGGAGCAGAAACTTTCCGACTTTTGCTGGCGACCAAGATGGCGGACTGAACTATCCGTGGCTCCTCGAAGAAGTTTCACATTTACGATGCTTCTGTTCTATAGATTCACCTTGTCTAAAGTCCACGAAACGGAAGTTGAGTTTGGAGCGATGGAGTGTTTCCTGAAGTGAAGATTGAAGACGTGATAGAAGATGGACGACTACTGCTATGCTAAGATGGCGACGTCCGCTAAAAGAGAACATGAAAGAGAATCAGCGCCACCAACTTCCAGCAAATCACCAACGGAGATAAAGATAAAAACTGCAGCTGAAGGTGAGTGAGTTGATTTTTTATTTATTTAAAAGCTATTGAGAGGGTTGATGAGAAATGAGCCGACGTTGTTGAAGAATGTAAAGAAAGAGCCGCCATGATTGTTAGCTTGAAGAAGGCAGTGGAGTTCACATCAGAGGAGATGAAAGAATGCAAAAGTCAAATGAAGAAAGTGGAAGAGCAAAACAAGCGCTTGTGTAAAGAAAATAATGATTTGGAAAACCTGCTGTGAAGGTGGTTTCACATTGGACGTTTTGAGCGTGTCCTTGTCAAGTCTACTGGATTCCAGCGTGCATGTCCATGTACGAGCCAGTCTGCCCCACAACATTAGGATAGAAAAAAATAAACAACTTGTACAAATTATTGCTCATTTTACTTTCAGAAACGCATCACGACGTTTGCTTCTTTTTTTTAAAAACGAATGGGATGAGAATCAGCACCTGTAAGTGCGAGTCCGTGGTTCTAGCCCGGGAAAGGGTGGAGTGCCATCTCCGGGTTGGGGAGGAGATCTTGCCCCAAGTGGAGGAGTTCAAGTACCTCTGCGTCTTGTTCAGGAGTGGATGGTGAGATCGACAGGCGGATCGGTGCGGCGTCTTCAGTAATGCGGACGCCGTATCGATCCGTTGTGGTGAAGAAGGAGCTGAGCCGGAAGGCAAAGCTCTCAATTTACCGGTCGATCTACGTTCCCATCCTCACCTATGGTCATGAGCTTTGGGTTATGACCGAAAGGACAAGATCACGGGTACAAGCGGTCGAAATGAGTTTCCTCTGCCGGGTGGCGGGTCTCTCCCTTAGAGATAGGATGAGAAGCTCTGCCATCCGGTAGGAGCTCAAAGTAAATCCGCTACTCCTCCACATCAAGAGGAGCCAGATGAGGTGGTTCGAGCATCTGGTCAGGATGCCACCCGAACGCCTCCCTAGGGAGGTGTTTAGGGCACGGGGAAGACCCAGGACACGTTGGGAAGACTATGTCTCCCGGCTGGCCTGGGAACGCCTCGGGATCCCCCGGGAGGAGCTGGACCAAGTGGCTGGGGAGAGGGAAGTCTGGGCTTCTCTGCTAAGCGGGGGGCAGCCAACAAACATAATAAATCATCACTTACTGTATACGGTCTGCTGTCATTAGAATGCCGACTGCTAGGATGTTGGTATGTTCCTATTTAGGTGAAGAATGACTCATAATCTTCGTGAAGAAAATGGGGCCGGAACCAAGTGTCTTTTCGTGCCGTTCTTGCCATTTTCAAGTCCTGGGTTGCTGTCAAAGTGTCCCAACTTGTCAGAATACGTCCTTGAACTTTGACTATCCGGGTGAGAGGTAGGATTTGTGATGTACAATATACTTTCACGCAGAAAGGAAGCGAGGAAACAGCCTACCACTCCATGATGTAAACATTGGGACACACGCCAGTGACCAGGGCGCTGCTATAAATAGTTTGCCTGCATTAGTGCTTATAATAACATTATCACTCATTCTTGGTTAATATTCAAGTCACAAAATGTAAATTGGGAAATGTTGCCGCTTTTTGGATGTTTTTTTTTTATTGGGTTTTATGGGCGGAATAGAGGACCTTAGTTAGAATGCATTAAAAAAAAAGTTACATCCGTTGTGATGTCTTTAATAATGATTGTGAACATTAGGCAAAAATCCCCAGAAAATGCAGTTATATTATAGTAATATTATACCTATACAATTCGGTCAGTGCACTAGACGTGCTTATTATCAAACACATTCAAAAGTACATTCAATACACAATAGTTATCATTGGTTTAAAGGCCTACTGAAATGAAATTTTCTTATTCAAACGGGGATAGCAGATCCATTCTATGTGTCATACTTGATCATTTCGCGATATTGCCATATTTTTGCTGAAAGGATTTAGTAGAGAACATCGACGATAAAGTTCGCAACTTTTGGTCGCTGATAAAAAAGCCTTGCCTGTACCGTAAGTAGCGTGACGTCACAGGTTGAAGGGCTCCTCACATCTGCACATTGTTTACAATCATTCCCACCAGCAACGATTACCCCATTAATTTGAGCGAGGATGAAAGATTCATGGATGAGGGAAGTGAGAGTGAAGGATTAGAGTGCAGTGCAGGACGCCAGGGTGTATCTTTTTTCGCTCTGAGTGTAACTTAGGTACAAGGGCTCATTGGATTCCACACTTTCTCCTTTTTCTATTGTGGATCACGGATTTGTATTTCAAACCACCTGGGATACTATATCCTCTTGAAAATGAGAGCTGAGAACGCGAAATGGACATTCACAGTGACTTTTATCTCCACGACAATACATCGGCGAAGCACTTTAGCTTCGGAGCTAACGTGATAGCATCGTGCTTAACTGCGGATAGAAACAGAAGAAATAAGCCCCTGACTGGAAGGATAGACCGAAGATCAACAATACTACTATTACTTCTAAACCCTGGACCTGTAACCACACGGTTAATGCTGTGCCGCCTGGCGAAGCTTAGCAATGCTGTTGCTAACGACGCCATTGAAGCTAACTTAGCTACGGGACCTCGACAGAGCTATGCTAAAAACATTAGCTCTCCACCAACGCCAGCCCTCATCTGCTCATCAACACCCGTGCTCACCTGCGTTCCAGCGATTGACGGCGCGACGGAGGACTTCACCACGATGATCGGTGCGGTCGGCGGCCCGGAGACGGAGGAAGTTAACCAGACAGCGGTGAGGACAGCGGCGCGGCGGCGGACGGCGTTGTGGCTTTCGACGACACCCCGGCCGCCATCAGAGTCGGCAAGAAACATATATTTCCCCAAAGTTACGTACATGACATGCACATAGCGGCACGCACGTACGGGCAAGCGAGCAAATGTTTGGAAGCCAAAGCTGTACTCACGGTAGCGCGTCTGCTATCCAAGTCAAAGTCCTCCTGGTTGTGTTGCTGCAGCCAGCCGCTAATACACCGATCCCACCTGCAGCTTTCTTCTTTGCAGTCTCCATTGTTAATTGAACAAATTGCAAAAGATTCACCAACACAGATGTCCAGAATACTGTGGAATTTTGTGGTGAAAACAGACGACTTAAGCTGGCCACCGTGCTATTCCAAAATGTCTGCTTCAACCCGTGACGTCACGCGCAAACGTCATCATACCGAGACGTTCGGTGTATATATATATATATATATATATATATATATATATATATATATATATATATATATATATATATATATATATATATATATACATATATATATATATCACAGAGACTGACGACGCTAAGATCATTGTCTCTAATAATGTCATTATTTAAAGGCCTACTGAAAGCCACTACTAGCGACCACGCAGTCTGATAGTTTATATATCAATGATGAAATCTTAACATTGCAACACATGCCAATACGGCCGGGTTAACTTATAAAGTGACATTTTAAAATTCCCGCCACACTTCCGGTTGAAAATCTCCTTTGGATATGATTTATGCGCGTGACGTCATAAAATGCACGGAAGTGTTTGGGCCCTATTGGACACAATACACAAAGCTCTGTTTTCTTCGACAAAATTCCACAGTATTCTGGACATCTGTGTTGGTGAATCTTTTGCAATTTGTTTAATGAACAATGGAGACTGCAAAGAAGAACGTTGTAGGTGGGATCGATCGGTGTCTTAGCGGCTAAGTACAATTCTTACAGCAACACAACAAGGACTACTTACCCTGATAGCAGACGCCTAGCTGATGCTTGCCGCCAAACCCACGGATGAAGTCCTTCGTCGCGCCGTTGATCGCTGGAACGCAGGTGAGCACGGCTGTTGATGGGAAGATGAGGGCTGGCTGGCGTAGGTGGAGCGCTAATGTTCTATCATAGTTCTGTGAGGTCCGGTTGCTAAGTTGCTAAATTAGCCTTGGCATCGTTAGCAACAGCATTGTTAAGCCTTACCAGGCTGAGAATTTTTAACCGTGTAGTTACATGTCCATGGTTTAATAGTATTGTTGATCTTCTGTCTATCCTTCCAGTCAGGGGTTTATTTACTTTGTTTCTATCTTCATTTGAGAATGATGCTAGCACATTAGCTCAGTAGCTAAGTGTGTCACCGATGTATTGTCTTGGAGATAAAAGTCACTTTAAATGTCCATTTCGCAGTGCTCGACTCTCATTTTCAAGAGGATATAGTATCCGAGGTGGTTTAAAATACAAATCCGTGATCTACAATAGAAAAAGGAGAGAGTGTGGAATCCAATGAGCCAGCTTGTACCTAAGTTACGGTCAGAGCGAAAAAAGATACGTCCATCACTGCCTCTCAAGTCCTTCACTGTAATGTTCCTCATCTACGAATCTTTCATCCTCGCTCAAATTAATGGGGTAATCGTCACTTTCTCGGTCCGAATCTCTCTCGCTCCATTGTAAACAATGGGGAATTGTGAGGAATACTAGCTCCTGTGACGTCACGCTACTTCCGGTACAGGCAAGGCTTTTTTTTTATCAGCGAGCAAAAGTTGCGAACTTTATCGTCGATTTTCTCTACTAAATCCTTTCAGCAAAAATATGTCAATATCGCGAAATGATCAAGTATGACACATAGAATGGATCTGCTATTCCCGTTTGAATTAAAAATTTCAGTAGGCCTTTAAGAGTGCTTTGGGAGACAATGATCAAATCTTTAAAAAAATTCACATTTTTGCTAGCCGTAGAAGTAAGAACCTCTAGCTCACATAATTTGTCTCAAGTAATTGCGAGCACATCTAGGAATTGGCACGGTTGGAATCTGGAAATGATGTTATGCTGCCTCGTCATCCAGCCCCATTTGAATATTACCATTATGACATTTTGTTCTTCAATAAGTGCTTTGTGTGCAGGAATTTTTCATCCTAGCGCTGGTTAGTCCTAGCTTAAATCAGTCCTCACCCAGGCTAACAGGGTCGCTAAACGCCCGTGTCTGAAGCTGCTCTAGCATAGTTGGGGCTGAAGCTAACTGGGCTAGTCAGCCTGGTACTGCCTAGGCTAATCCAAATGTATCGTGTTACTCTGCTCTAATTGGCTATAGACGGCTAGAAGACAGAATGTCACCCTACTTCCGGTTTGAAAGTACTAAATTGAAGGACACTGCAGCACCTGCAGTGAGCGAACTTGTCCAAAAAGATGAGAAGGGTGCATGAAGTACACAAAGCCATACCCAACGTTTTTTTGTTTTTTTCATTCATCGAGTGGAGTTTCCTGCTGTATTCGGACCGGGGCTGACACCGCAATGCAGTGAAGCGGTGAAAGAAAAACAGTAGAGGCTCTGTTTATTTCAACAGGACAAAATTATGTTGGAGAAGAGCTAACAAGGGCTAAAAAAAACCCACTTAGAAAGCTCACAATAGAAAAATAGCTCTCTGCTGATTACAAAAGACAGACAGGAACCAAGCCAACAAACATGGTGAGAGATCCCAAACTTCTAAGTTAAGTTAAGTTAAAGTACCAATGATTGTCACACACACACTAGGTGTGGTGAAATGTGTCCTCTGCATTTGACCCATCCCCTTGTTCACCCCCTGGGGGGTGAGGGGAGCAGTGAGCAGCAGCGGTGGCCGCGCCCGGGAATCATTTTTGGTGATTTAACCCCCAATTCCAACCCTTAATGCTGAGTGCCAAGCAGGGAGGTAATGGCTCCCATTTTTATAGTCTTTGGTATGACTCGGCCGGGGTTTGAACTCACAACCTACCCATCTCAGGGCGGACACTCTAACCACTAGGCCACTGAGCAGGTGTTGACAAGCGTTCTAACGCTGTTAGTCCTAATTAGTAGTTTAATGGATAGATGGATTTATTTGTATGCTTGTGAGCGGTTGTTGTAGTGCAGAGGTGTCAAAGTTGTTTTCACTGAGGGCCACATGGCAGCTATGTTTGGCCCCAGAGGGCCGCTTCTAACAGTGAATATTATTATTCAACAATTTTTAAATGCATTTTTTGTATAATTTTTAAAAAGTTTTAAAAAATGTGGTAAGTTGCAATAATTTCACCTCAAAATGTAGTGTATATTACTGTAAAAGTAGTGTATATTACTGTAAATGTAGTGTATATTACTGTAAAAGTAGTGTATATTACTGTAAAAGTAGTGTATATTACTGTAAATGGAAAAACAGTAAATTAAATGATAAATGGGTTGTACTTGTATAGTGCTTTTCTACCTTCAAAGCGCTTTGACAGTATTTCCACATTCACCCATTCACACACACATTCACACACTGATGGCAGGAGCTGCCATGCAAGGCGCTACCAGCACCCATCAGGAGCAAGGGTGAAGTGTCTTGCCCAAGGACACAACGGACGTGACTAGGATGGTAGAAGGTGGGGATTGAACCCCAGTAACCAGCAACCCTCCGATTGCTGGCACAGCCACTCTACCAACTTCGCCAGTACTGCTGTTTTTATGGTAAAAAATAAATAAAAGCAGGTCAGTTGCCAGAAATTTACTGAAAAATTTACATTAGTTTTTATATTGTAAATAAAAAAAACCCTGCAATTTTACAGTAAGATTTTGGCACCTAAGCTGCCAGTTTTCTTTTTTCCTTTTTTTTTACCGCAAATCAACAAGTGTAGATTTTTCAGTGTATTACTGTAAATGCCAAAACAGCACCACAGTTTAGTCAGTAAAAAAAGGTACGGTTTTTTTCATTTAGAGAAAAATGCTGTAAAAAAACACAGTAAATTTGACAATGAAATCTATTGCTACTTTTACATTTCACAATTTGATGGACAACTTGCTTTGAAATAATTATTATCAGTATTTATTTCTATTTGAAAATGGTTT
Source organism: Entelurus aequoreus (assembly GCF_033978785.1). NCBI lineage: Eukaryota > Metazoa > Chordata > Actinopteri > Syngnathiformes > Syngnathidae > Entelurus > Entelurus aequoreus. The sequence continues at coordinate 9,717,617 of NC_084747.1, read as the reverse complement.
GAATGTTTGATAATATGTTTTTGCATAATTACACAATATTTAAGTTAACGTCATATGCAATTATATTGAGTACATATGTTTTTCTTCTCCCAAAATAGAAAGAAAGAATACATTTAGTAAGAAATCCACTAGGCCACTGAGTAGGTTACCACGTTTCTAGTAGACGGGGTCCTTTTTTCATGCATTTCACGCTTACAAGCTCGGGAATTTGCATGGATGTCGCGCGGCCCATTAATCGCTTTTATTTGATTATATATGATCGTGAGAAGCCAAAATTAATGAATTAATTGTTCAGTCCAAAGCTTCACTTGTCCGAGTCTAAGCCAAGTCATGTAAACACTGATCCATCATTCTGGCAAGGCACTAAAAGAATGTCCATGAAACACTACACACACATGCAGTACATAGAAGAAAGTGTGTAGCGAGTTCAAGGAGAAACATCTCATGGATCATGTCTGAACTAAAGTGCGTGCGTTTGTTGTTTGTGTCCTGCAGACGTGAAACAGCTGATTGGTCGTTTGGAAGATTGTCCCCCTCAGCCGCAGGTTGACGACTCCACTTTGAAGGAAGAGCATCCATGGCCCCCCCACATTAAAGAGGAAGAGGGGGAACTCTGGATCACTCAGGAGGGAGAGTGTCTTCTAGGGCCGCAGAAAGCTGATCCCACCAAGTTTCCACTGACTGTTGTCTCTGTGAAGACTGAAGATGACAAAGAGAAACCACAACTAGACAACCTCTTAGCTCCACGATCAGATAGTGAGGATGAGGACGAAGTTGAAGTAACTTTGAGCAACAATACAGACTCTGAAGGTGATTTGAGGACTCACACCGACAACAAACATTCTGACAGCTCTATAAAGAAGAGGGGTAAAAAGCATTTGAGCTGCTCCATTTGTGCTAAATGCTTTACTCAAACAAACACTTTGACTCATCACATGAGAACACACACGGGAGAAAAACCGTTTATTTGCTCAGTTTGCGGTAAAAAATGTTCTCAGAAGAGCAATTTGACAAGACACATGAGAACGCACACAGGCGAAAAACCATTTAGATGTTCAGTTTGCGGTAAAACATTTTCTAACAAGGTCTGTCTGACAGCGCACGCGAGGACGCACACAGGAGAGAAACCATTTAAATGTTCAGATTGTGGTCAGAATTTTTCCCAGAAGGCCAATTTGACAGCACACATGAGGACACACACAGGAGAAAAAACATCTAATTGTTCAGTTTGTGGCAAACATATTTCCCGTAAGACCCATCTGACCGCACACATGAGAACGCACACAGGAGAGAAACCGTTTTATTGTTCGGTTTGCGGCCAATTTTTTTCTCAACAGGCCAATTTGAAGGCGCACATGAGAACACACACCGGAGAGAAACCATTTTCTTGTTCGGTTTGCCGTCAAATTTTTTCTCACAAGGCTAATTTGGCGGCGCACATGAGGACGCACACAGGGGAGAAACCATTTAATTGTTCAGTTTGTGGCCAGAGGTTTTCTCAAAAGTCCAATTTGACGACACACATGAGAAAACACAGGAGAAAAACCATTTAATTGTTCAGTTTGTTTTGAAAGCTTTTCTTAGACTTAGACACACTTCACGATGGGAAGGGTAAGGATGGAAAGGATAATGCAGGTATAAAGTAGACTTTTTCTTCCGGGCAAGTTCTGAATCAACATAAAACGAAACACATTGGTGAAAAACATTTAGTTGTTGGGCGTAGCTACACCAAGTAGCATTAAGTGTGATCACATGAAGGAATTTAGTGTCATACACACAGCAGATCATCACTTTTTAGGTGTCTTCTCACATGTGACGTTACACTTTTATGATATGACAATATTTAGGTACAGATTGGAAAACAGAATGGACTTTTTGTGTTAGTGCTAAAATCTTTACCTCTCACAAAGACTTCTAAAATACCTTTTATCCTGTGCGTGTTTTAATGCGTTACCATAGTTGCCTGGGGCGGTGTGGCTCGGTTGGTAACACCTTGAAGGTTCCAGCTACTTGAAGGTTCTAGGTTCGATTTCGCCATCCTAGTCACAGCCGTTGTGTCCTCGGGCAAGACATTTTACTCACTTTCTCCCAGTGCCACGCACACTGGTGTAAATGTAGTTTAAAATTGTAAATAATGGGTTTTACCATTTATTACTTGAGAAAAGTGCTATATAATTATAAGTCACCTCACTCCACACTTCACTTGCCCACTAAACTAATCTGTTACAGCAAACTGACCGTTATGTTTTTCCCCTGTGAGTTAGACTTTGATTGGTTGAGAGCAACATGGATGGGGTTTTCCTCACTTTCCTATTGGACGACATCTATGATCATGGAATTGTGTTTGTGTTGTGACAATGTTGTATAATATCAGTGACTTCCTGTTATATTCAAACAGTCCCATACTTCTGGTCTTCTGTCATTGGGATATTATAAAAAATAAATAAAGTCAAACCTGTTGTGCTAAAGTAGATTGTTAAAAGTGATTTTGGCGTTTACTCAGAAGGACTACTGTGGTCAAGCTGAGAGAACAAAGTGCCCATTACAACAAAGTAAGAAGAGTTACGACAACTTCAATTAGAAAATAAGTGTAGAAACTCTTTAAAAAGCCATAACAATGCGTCACGCGTAGTGTTGAACTTTAAACATCTGAGCCTGCCGACCTCCATCTTTTTCCTCGGAGGGAGCCGAGTCGTCCAAGTAAGTACTTTTTGAATTTATTTTGTTCATCTGTCGGTAATGTGCATTGGTCGTCTAATGTCTCTCCGTCTCAAATGATCCGTCTGCTAAATAATGATAAATATTTCATGCTAATTTGTTTCCAGAAAGGTGAAAGCTTCATATGGAGGGCTTTGTCCTTTTTCTTTCTGAAGTATCCTACATTTCATTGCCGGCGGCCGTATTGGAAGGCTTTGTTTACCGAGAGTCATTGTTCACGATAGCGCTACGGGATATATTCGTAGTACTCAAAGTAGCTTTAGTGCGATGGAGAAAGACTTCGAGTCACTAGATAGGAAGTCCCTTACTCGTTATAAAAAGAAAACAGCCGTAATTGGATGTGAGGATCCTTATTAGATCAACAAGTCTGACTTGAGTAGAGATCATTTGGTAAACTACTTGATTCTTCAACCCAGCTCATTTTATATTTTGAAGGACTGCAAGAATGATATGGGTCTAGAAAGTTATGACCGGTTTGTCTGTGGATGGGTTTTTGACATTTTTGTTCATCTGTATAAACCCAGTGCACATCAGGTTGTCAAGGCCCGAGTCATGCACTCTCGGAAGTGATCATACCCGAGTTAATGCAAAGTGGGGCCATCATTTATTTTAGAAGAATTTCTACTCACATTTTCATCATTTATAGCAAACCTGAAATGAAATGATCCAAACAGACTTTATTCTGTCCTACGTGTCTGTGTCCCGTGACGTAAACAAGTTGACAGATAGCTAACATGAAGATCCCAAGGAAAGGGAAGAAAGAGTCCAGGCCTTTTATCTTTAAGAAGCTTTAGTGGTTTTCACAGAGAATGCACTTTTCCTTTCTTCTTGTCTAATTGGTCATTTCTTTCTTTGTTTTCTCTTTTCCTTGTATGTATTTTTGCTTTTGTTATCTTCTCTTTTTTGTTGTTGTAAAACTGTATAAAGAGACACAAAATATATGTCAAATAAACACCACTAAGTAACTACATTTCAACAAATGTTTGCTGCATAATATGTTTTCACACATAGGTGAGGGCCGACATCCGGGCAACTGAGCTACATACGGGTTCTTCGAGCCATAGCAACCAGACTGGCGTTGAAAACAAACCGTTGCCATTACTCTTTAACCTGTCGACCTACGCTGGTTAAACCCGTCATTCTGCCTCCAAAATGCCGAAAAACTGTGTTGTTTTTGGTTGTGCTAACCACAACTGGAAACAGGGAAAACAAAGGTTGTATTTTGTTCTGCCAAAGCGTGATAAAAGCCCACAGAGACGAGACAAATGGCTCGCAGCTTTACACCGGGAAAACGAGGACGGTTCTCACTGGAGTCCCCCAAAGTCCCGGGTCGTGTGTTCGGATCACTTCGTTTCTGGTAAATATAAGGAACAAAAATCCACCTTCTTAACCACAACTTGGCTATACCGTCCGTGCTAATGTTGTACTTGTTGAATTTGTACCTTATAACGTTCGACAGCTGAAGTTGTTGTTGTACAAAAATAACATGCGGTATATACTATATAGTCTATAGCCTAGCTAGCTATTTTCGAAAACCGGTTTCGTTTGAATTTGCACTTAACAGTTGGGTTTTTAAAAACCAATAAACCCTATAATTTTCATGTTGCCATTTAATCAACTTTTTCAAGACAGTCGCAAAATGCTGTCTGCAGGACTTTTCAATACAAAGACATATATTTTGTACATTATTCGCCTGCTGTACTGCGCCTTCATAAGGCTACAACTTACAAGGACCGGGCTACTAGAGGTCAGTCTGCTTTCTTTTGGGGTTTTTTGCCGGACATTCCAGTATTATTTACCCGTAATCTTGGTATTACTTTCCTTATTAGGTTATTTTGCCACCTCCCCCTTCTCTGTTTAAACTCTCCTTTGTTGTACTTAAACAATACATGTAGCCCTCAAATCTCTCAATATTTTATACACTAACACTTGATCTTTGAAGCTTTAAAGTTCACTGAGACGAGTCTGACGCAAATAATACATTTTCGTTTTTTCACACGATATGCGAATAAGTAAAAATGCGTAAATGAAGGATTTAACGCCGACTTCCAAGCCACAACGCTCGTTAAATGCTTTTTCTGTCAATGCTGTGTTCGCTGTGAGCTGGTTTGTTTTCAACGAATTCCCGGTTGCTAGGGGATTGGCAGGCGGAAGTGACGTAGGTCCGCCCTCACCTATACACACACAGCCCACACAATAGCATGTAAACAGTGCTCATACAGTGATGTAAATAGCCCTACATAGCCCATGTAACACTCAAAGCCACACATGAATAAGATTTACATTTACAAACATTGCACCCTCCCTTAGAGGAGTGAGCTAGCGAGCAAAGAAGCTACATGCTAAGTAGCAACAAGCTAAACAGTAGAACAAGCTATCGTCGCACAGGGCTATTTCTACATTTACACGCACACACAACGTCTTCATGTCACTCATAAAACAGACACAAGACTTACAGACAATGTTTCCAAGGCACTTTGTGGGAAGAAACAACAAACTTGGAGCGCTGAAACACGTAAACCTGTCTCGGGGGGGGGGGGCTTGTTTGGGGGCGGGGGGCGTGGTTGGGGGCGTGGCTATTTACAGCTAGAATTCACCAACTCGAGTATTTCATATATATATATATATATATATACATATACATATACATATATATATATATATATATATATATATATATGTATGTATGAATGAAATACTTGACTTTCAGTGAATTCTAGCTATATATATATATATATATATATATATATATATATATATATATATATATATATATATATATATATATATATATATATATATATATATATATATTTTTTTTTAATTTTATTTACATAGAAAAAAAAAAATACTTCAATTTCAGTGTTCCAGTGGTTATCCATTAGATGGCAGTATTGTCCTGTTTAACTTCTACGTTCATGATGAGTATATCATTTCGGCAGCCATGTCTGTAATTTCCTCGTTCTTCTGCTTCGTCTCCTTGTTGTGTGCGCAGTTGTGCACTCTATAAAAGCCCTAGATGTTATGACGTCTTTGGGCAGGCAAGCTGTTTATTTTGTGGGAAAGCGGACGTGAGAACAGGCTGTCCCCACTCAGTCTCAGGTCCGCATTGAGCTGGAGGGGGCGTGGTCTCCAGCTCCGGCTGAATACCGGGAGTTTTTCGGGAGAAAATCTCTGCCGGGAGGTTGTCGGGAGAGGCGCTGAATATCGGGATTCTCCCGCTAAAAACGGGAGGGTTGGCAAGTATGGGCTCCAGTACTCTGGAATGCCCTCCCGGTAACAGTTAGAGATGCTACCTCAGTAGAAGCATTTAAGTCCCATCTTAAAACTCATTTGTATACTCTAGCCTTTAAATAGACCCCCCTTTTAGACCAGTTGATCTGCCGTTTCTTTTCTGCTCTGTGCCCCTCTCCTTCGTGGAGGGGGGGGGGGGCAGGTTCGGTGGCCACGGATGAAGGGCTGGCTGTCCAAAGTCGGGGTGGACCGCTCGTCTGTGCATTGGTTGGGGAAGTCTCTGCGCTGCTGACCTGTCTCCGCTCAGGATGGTTTCCTGCTGGCCCCACTATGGACTGGACTTTCGCTGATGTGTTGGATCCGCTGTGGACTGGACTTTCACAATATTATGTCAGACCCACTCGACATCCATTGCTTTCGGTCTCCCCTAGAAGGGGTGGGGGGAGGTTATCCACATATGCTGTCCTCTCCAAGGTTTCTCATAGTCATTCACATTGACGTCCCACTGGGGTGAGTTTTCCTTGCCCGTATGTGGGCTCTGTACCGAGGATGTCGTTGTGGCTTGTACAGCCCTTTGAGACATATGTGATTTAGGGCTATATAAATTAACATTGATTGATTGATTGATTGATTTTCTGTCTATCCTTCCAGTCAGGGGTTTATTTCTTTTGTTTATATCTGCATTTGAGCCCGATGCTATCACGTTAGCTCCGTAGCTAAAGTGTTTCGCCGATGTATTGTCGCGGAGATAAAAGTCACTGTGAATGTCCATTTCACTATTATGTTAGATCCACTATGGACTGGACTCTCACTATTATGCTAGATCCACTCGACGTCCATTGCACCGGTCGCCCAGGGAAGGGGTCCCCACATCTGCGATCCCCTCCAAGGGTTCTCATTGTCCCATTGGGTTGAGTTTTTGTTTGCTCTGATGTGGGATCTGAGCCGAGAATGTTGTTGTGGCTTGTGCAGCCCTTTGAGACACTCATGATTTAGGGCTATATAAGTAAACATTGATTGATTGATCACCCCTGTCCAGAAATAACCTCACATGCGAGAAAAGCTAGTTTTATCTCTCCCACTTTGATTGTGGCAGTTGACAACCGTCAGCATCACTTTACCATGAATTGATTTACGTGGACCCCGACTTAAGCAAGTTGAAAAACTTATTGGGGTGTTACCATTTAGTGGTCAATTGTACAGAATATGTACTACACTGTGCAATCTACTAATAAAAGTTTCACTCAATCAATCAATGGATGAATGTTTACAAATGAAGCCTTCCAAAATGGCCACCGACAATGCATTATGGGAAATGTTCAAAATAACAAACAATTAAGCCTACTAATGTGGCTGCCGACAAAGTATTACAAGACATGTTAAAATGACTTTCAATAAACACAGCCTATCAAAATGGCCGCCGGCAATGCATTACTTTAGCAAAAAGGACTATTGTCCTTTATTTTATTTGTTTGTCCGTTATATACTCAAGCCTGTCATCAAGAAAGGGACTGTCCTCTTCCCTGCGTCGATGTAGACTTTGTGGCTTCTTTCAGGACAGACACACAAAGCAAAGAAACCTCTACGGTCTGAAACTAATTTTCTTCCAGATCTCCCTCAGGGAAGAGACAGCATCAGCCTTGAAGGACACAGAGAAAAAAGATGGTCCAGGAGATGAGGAAAAACAAAACCTGGCCTACATAAATGTTGCAATGAACAGGTTTCCCAACAATAAATTGTGTTTGTTTGTCCTTCTGACTCTCACAATAGACTGCAGTGTCTCTTTCAATCCAACAAAAAAAATACACAACAATACCGTAATAATGCAATTCCAATTCCAAAACCAAAGCTTGTGAATCTGGGCTATCCATAAACTACTTTTTATGTTGAAGGGGGGCAGGAAATATAAGATTTTCTTTATCCTGTTCCTTCTCAAGCATAGGTGTGTAAATATGTGTTTCGTTGTTAGAGTTTAATTGTCTATTGATCAAAAATGCACACCAATGAAGGAGATAAATAAAAAATGAAAATGAATGAATGAAAAATGCCCTCTTCTGTCCATATACAAGTCATTTGATGGTTAAAGTGATTGACAACATCATTAAAGCATTTAAAATGAATGACTGCTAATTGAGACGAATAAGAAACTGAAATATTTGTGACCTATTTTAATTTTGTTTAATGAAAACCTCACAAAAGTTTAAAGGCCTACTGAAATGAATTTTTTTTATTTAAACGGGGATAGCAGATCCATTCTATGTGTCATACTTGATCATTTCGCGATATTGCCATATTTTTGCTGAAAGGATTTAGTAGAGAACAACGACGATAAAGTTCGCAACTTTTGGTCTCTGATAAAAAAAAGCCTTGCCCCTACCGGAAGTAGCGTGACGACACCGGAGGAAGGGCTGCTCACATCTGCACATTGTTTACACCAGCAGCGAGAGAGATTCGGACCGAGAAAGCGACGATTACCCCATTAATTTGAGCCAGGATGAAAGATTCGTGGATGAGGAACGTGAAAGTGAAGGACTAGCGTGCAGTGCAGAACGTATCTTTTTTCGCTCTGACCGTAACTTAGGTACAAGCTGGCTCATTGGATTCCACACTCTCTCCTTTTTCTATTGTGGATCACGGATTTGTATTTTAAACCACCTCGGATACTATATCCTCTTGAAAATGAGAGTCGAGAATGCAAAATGGACATTCACAGTGACTTTTATCTCCACGACAATACATCGGTGAAACACTTTAGCTACTGAGCTAACGTGATAGCATCGGGCTTTACTGCATATAGAAACAAAACAAATAAGTCCCTGACTGGAAGGATAGACAGAAGATCAACAATACTACCAAACTGTGGACATGTAACTACACGGTTAATGCTTTCCAGCTTGGCGAAGCCTAGCAATGCTGTTGCTAACGACGCCATTGAAGCTAACTTAGCTACGCAACCTCGACAGAGCTATACTAAAAACATTAGCTCTGCACCTACGCCAGCTCTCATCTGCTCATCACGACCCGTGCTCACCTGCGTTTCAGCGATCGACAGTACGACGAAGGACTTCACCCCATCACCGATGCGGTTGGCGGCCCGGAAACGGAGGAAGTCAAGGTGAGGTCGTTCGGCTAGCCCGTCTGCTATCCTCAAAGTCCTCCTGGTTGTGTTGCTGTAGACCGCCGCTAATACACCGATCCCACCTACAACTTTCTTCTTTGCAGTCTCCATTGTTCATTAAACACATTTGCAAAAGATTCACCAACACAGATGTCCAGAATACTGTGGAATTTTGAGATGAAAACAGAGCTTTTTGTATTGGATTTAATGGGCTCCGAATACTTCCGCTTCAACCGTTGACGTCACGCGCATACGTCATCATATCGAAACGTTTTCAGCCGGAAGTTTGCCGGGATATTTAAAATTGCACTTTATAAGTTAACCCGGCCGTATTGGCATGTGTTGCAATGTTAAGATTTCATCATTGATATACAAACTATCAGACTGCGTGGTCGCTAGTAGTGGCTTTCAGTAGGCTCCACTAACCACGTTAAACCCAGATTCCGAACTAACAAAGGTCTTAACTCATTCTCTTTCTATGCCACATCAATGTGGAATGCGCTCCCAACGGGTATAAAAGAAAGGGCATCTCTATCCTCCTTCAAAACCGCAATAAAAGTTCACCTCCAGGCAGCTACAACCCTAAACTAACACCCTCCCCGGATTGTTAATAATCAAATGTAAACAATCAAATGCAGATACTTTTTCTTTTTCTTATGCCTTCTGATCTCTCTCTCTCTCTCTCTCTCTCTCTCTCTCTCTCTCTCTCTCTCTCTCTCTCTCTCTCTCTCTCTCTCTCTCTCTCTCTCTCTCTCTCTCTCTATGTCCACTACTTGATGTCCATATCCTCCCCCCCCACACCCCTGATTGTAAATAATGTAAATAATTCAATGTGATTATCTTGTGTGATGACTGTATTATGATGATAGTATATATGATAGTATATATCTGTATCATGAATCAATTTAAGTGGACCCCGACTTAAACAAGTTGAAAAACTTATTGGGGTGTTACCATTTAGTGGTCAATTGTACGGAGTATGTACTTCACTGTGCAACCTACTAATAAAAGTCTCAATCAATCAATCAATCAATCAATCAATCAATCAATCAATCAATCAATCAATCAATCAATCAATCAATCAATCAAAGCCTTTAAATAATGAAAGTGTGTTCGTAGAAAAAAATGCTTTGTACAATGTCAATGGATAGAAGTTGTTCTCGTTTTTTTAAAGTGTAGTTTTTGACTATTTTGTTTATCAGTAGATACTTTCGCGAACTGGCTGTTGAAATAAGTATTAACATAACTTTGTTTTGAAAAACCTGATGTAAAGTACGAAACGGAAGTAGCCGACATTTGGCGCATGGGCAAACGGATCGACAAGCGCGAAGACTTGGACTGCAACAAAATGGCGGACTGAATACTGTGGCTTCCTGGAGAGGTTTCAGATTTTACGATCTAACTGTGATATAGATTCTCAAATACGGACTTTTAACTCAAGCCCACATAACGGAAGTTGAGTGTGGAGCGATGGCGTGTTACCTGAAATGAAGATTGAAGACGTGATAAAAGATGGACGACTACTGCTATGCTAAGATGGCGACGTCATGTAAAAGAGAACATGAAAGAGAATATTCCAGCAAATCTGAAGGTGAGTGAGTTGAAAGTTTCCAACCACGTACAAATGGAGGCAAACGGGAACCCCGAAAAGAGCGTTGATGAGAAATTAGCCGACTTTGTTGAAGAATGTAAACAAAGAGCCGCCATGATTGTTAGCTTGAAGAAGGCATCCATCCATTTCCTACCGCTTATCCCTTTCGGGGTCGCTGGCAGTGGAGTTCAAATCAGAGGAGATGAAAGAATGCAAAAGTCGAACGAAGAAACGTGACCGCTTGTGTAAAGAAAATAATGATTTGAATGTAATTGGTTTCACGTTGAACTTTGGCTATTTTCTTCTTCGCCGCTACAATAAAAGCTCAGCCTCTCTGTGCCCGGAAATTCCATCAAATTGGAAAATAAAAATGTTTGCACGACATTACAAGGCGAGCTCTGTTGATATCCATTGGAATTACAACCCCCGTTTCCATATGAGTTGGGAAATTGTGTTAGATGTAAATATAAACGGAATACAATGATTTGCAAATCATTTTCAACCCATATTCAGTTGAATATGCTACAAAGACAACATATTTGATGTTCAAACTCATAAACTTTATTTTTTTTTGCAAATAATCATTAACTTAGAATTTCATGGCTGCAACATGTGCCAAAGTAGTGGGGAAAGGGCATGTTCACCACTGTGTTACATGACCTTTCCTTTGAACAACACTCAGTAAAGGTTTGGGAACTGAGGAGACACATTTTTGAAGCTTCTCAGGTGGAATTCTTTCCCATTCTTGCTTGATGTACAGCTTAAGTTGTTCAACAGTCCGGGGGTCTCCCTTCTGCTATTTTAGGCTTCACACATTTTCAATGGGAGACAGGTCTGGACTACAGGCAGGCCGGTCTAGTACCCGCACTCTTTTACTATGAAGCCACGTTGATGTAACACGTGGCTTGGCATTGTCTTGCTGAAATAAGCAGGGGCGTCCATGGTAACGTTGCTTGGATGGCAACATATGTTGCTCCAAAAGCTGTATGTACCTTTCAGCATTAATGGCGCCTTCACAGATGTGTAAGTTACCCATGTCTTGGGCACTAATACACCCCCATACCATCACACATGCTGGCTTTTACACTTTGCGCCTATAACAATCCGGATGGTTCTTTTCCTCTTTGGTCCGGAGGACACGACGTCCACAGTTTCCAAAAACAATTTGAAATGTGGACTCGTCAGACCACAGAACACTTTTCCACTTTGTATCAGTCCATCTTAGATGAGCTCAGGCCCAGCGAAGCCGACAGCGTTTCTGGGTGTTGTTGATAAACGGTTTTCGCCTTGCATAGGAACGTTTTAACTTGCACTTACAGATGTAGCGACCAACTGTAGTTACTGACAGTGGGTTTCAGAAGTGTTCCTGAGCCCATGTGGTGATATCCTTTACACACTGATGTCGCTTGTTGATGCAGTACAGCCTGAGGGATGAAAGGTCACGGGCTTAGCTGCTTACGTGCAGTGATTTCTCCAGATTCTCTGAACCCTTTGATGATATTACGGAGCGTAGATGGTGAAATCCCTAAATTCCTTGCAATAGCTGCTTGAGAAAGGTTTTTCTTAAACTGTTCAACCATTTGTTGACAAAGTGGTGACCCTCGCCCCATCCTTGTTTGTGAATGACTGAGCATTTCATGGAATCTACTTTTATACCCAATCATGGCACCCACCTGTTCCCAATTTGCCTGTTCACCTGTGGGATGTTCCAAATAAGTGTTTGATGAGCATTCCTCAACTTTATCAGTATTTATTGCCACCTTTCCCAACTTCTTTGTCACGTGTTGCTGCCATCTAATTGTAAAGTTAATGATTATTTGCAAACACATTTTTTTTTATCAGTTTGAACATCAAATATGTTGTCTTTGTAGCATATTCAACTGAATATGGGTTGAAAATGATTTGCAAATCATTGTATTCCGTTTATATTTACATCTAACACAATTTCCCAACTCATATGGAAACAGGGTTTGTAAGTTCAATCAATCAATCAATCAATCAATCAATCAATGTTTATTTATATAGCCCTAAATCACAAGTGTCTCAAAGGGCTGTACAAGCCACAACGACATCCTCGGTACAGAGCCCACATACGGGCAAGGAAAACTCACCCCAGTGGGACGTCAATGTGAATGACTATGAGAAACCTTGGAGAGGACCGCATATGTGGGTAACCCCCCCGCCCCCCTCATGGTCACCTGACCTGGAAACTATTAAACTTCCATCCGTCCATTAATTTCTTCCGCTTATCCGAGGTCGGGTCGCGGGGGCAGCAGCCTAAGCAGAAAAGCCCAGACTTCCCTCTCCCCAGCCATTTCGTCCAGCTCCTCCCGGGGGATCCCGAGGCGTTCCCAGGCCAGCCGGGAGACATAGTCTTCCCAACGTGTCCTGGGTCTTCCCCGTGGCCTCCTGCCGGTCGGACGTGCCCTAAACACCTCCCTAGGGAGGCGTTCAGGTGGCATCCTGGGCAGATGCCCGAACCACCTCATCTGGCTCCTCTCTATTGAACTTTATTCAATTTTTTTTTTTAAACCCTATTAAAGTCAAATGTGAAAATAAAGAGCTGTGCGTGATAATACAAGGCCAGCGCTACTAATATCAAATAGAATAAAGTTCATAGAATGCATTGACATTAAAACTATTGAAAAAAAGCCACACATTTTTATACTGAAAATGTACATAAAATCCAGTGAAAGATCAAATTTGAAAATAATGGCTTTGCACGATATTACTGAGGTATCTGACTTTGCTAATGATCAGTGTTTTTCAGCCTTTTTTGAGGCAAGGCACATTTTTTTCATCAAAAAAATACGGAGGCACACCACCAGCAGAAAAGGTTAAAAAATGAAACTCCACCAGGTCGTCGTGCCTTATTTTGAGTTTGTTTGTGTTTCCCCGTGTCTTGTGCTTTAGTTCTTGTCTTGCGCTCTTATTTTGGTGGCCCTTCCTGTTTTGTTGGTGTTTTCCTGTAGCAGTTTCACGTCTTCCTTTGTGCGCTATTGTGTTAGCAAGCAAGATTATTTAAGTTGTTGCTATCCTTCTTTGTGTGGACATTGTTGATTGTCATGTCATGTACGGATGTACTTTGTGGACGCTGTAAGTTTTTGCTGTCGTCCAGCATTTTGTTTCTGTTTACTTTGTAGCCGGTTCAGTTTTACTTTCGCTTTGCAGAGCCATTGCTTTTTTCCTTTCCCTTTCCCTTTTGTTCATTTTTGGTTGAAGCATTACATACCTTTTTAGCTGCACGCTGCCTCCCGCTGTGCTCTGCATATTGGGATCACGACAAACCATCCTCGTCTCACCGGACACATTCCCACTTTTACAAAGCAATTAACTACCTGCTGTCACCTACTGACATGGCGTATTACGTGGTTACCCTGCCCAGTTTTACACAGCACAGACACTAAGCAACGGCACTTTATTTGCAGATTATAATTATTGATTTGCAAAAAATATTTTTTGGACCGATTAGGTGAAGTTGCATAATTTCCCACGGCACACCAGACAATATCTCACGCGACACAGTGGTTGAAAAACACTGCTATAGATTGATGTAGAACACATGTGTCAAACTCAAGGCCCGGGGGCCACATTTGGCCCGCCCCATTATTCTTTGTGGCCCGCAATTGCCTGTAAAGAATGTGCATCAACTTTATTTCATCTTTATTGATTCATGTATCTACATTTTGACAGAAAAAAGCATGAAACCATGCAAATGCAGCTCTTAACTCAATATTATTTGATGCAACAAGCTACAGTAGGAGATGGATTTATACGGCCCCAGTCCTGGGTGGATCTCGCATGAGAGGAAGAGGAGGGGTTAATCATGTAGCAATGCAGTCTGCTGAAAATGAGGGAAAGCTCCACTCTTCACACCAACTGACGCTGTGGTCAAAGTTGGAATGGCGGCTAACGTGGATAGTGCACTCCCACAATTCGTCACATTTCATGTGTCAGGTAAACCAAATGGTGCCTTCTCAATCCCGTTCCTACTGTATTTCTTGCCTTCGTGTCATTCAAACCCTTTTTCTTATGGCACTTCTACACTAGCTGAAATTAAGTTGTCACTTTGACTTTTGTGTGACGACCGGGTGCGGGTGTGCGTTCTCTCAGGGATGCAGACCGGGCTTCGGACACAGCTTGCAGGTAAGCAATGATTTATTAAAGCATAAATCAGACAGTAACAAATAAACACATGCTCATAGCACTAAAAGTACAAAACTAAAAGAGCTAGCGTGGGAGCTAGAGTAAAACACTAACCAGAGCCTTTAGCGTGGAAGCTAGCAGGTTACCAGAGCCTTTAGCGTGGAAGCTAGCAGGTTACCAGAGCCTTTAGCGTGGAAGCTAGCAGGTTACCAGAGCCTTTAGCGTGGAAGCTACAAGGTCACAGAACAGGAACAGAAGTCGTCAACTGTCGTGCGAACACAAACTACGATGCAACACAGACTGAATGAAAAGGCAGGCTTATATAATGAAGACAATAATGAAAAACAGGTGCGCGTCGGGAACACCCGCGGCAGGTGAAAGTAATCAATTACTATGGTAACCAAACTCAGAGGTGCATAAACAGGAACTAGAAAGAGATCAAAACTAACAGAAAAACACAAGTGACTAGAAAACGTAAACAGAAATATGATCCGGGCAGCGGATCATAACATTTTGATTCCAAAGCAGGTTTTCCATTAGTGTGTTGGTAAACAACGATAATAATAATAATTTTAAAAAAAAAGAAGCACACTGTGTAATATTATCATGAAGCGGGTATCTGCGATGTGGCCCACCATGAAAATGAGTTTGACGCCCTTGATGTAGAAGATTACATTTTTTTAACAAACTTGCTTCATTCAACACAATCATTTATTTACGGTCCCTAGGTATAAAGCAGTGTTGCAGGGAAAGATAGACTCTTATTGGCTGTTGTCAATGCTCTGCTAAAAATAGTTTGTCTGTGTTAGTGTTTATAAAAACAACATCACTGATATTTGGTTAATATTCAGGTCACGATATGAAAATAAAGTAGTGCTGACGGGTTTTGGGTGGTTATTTTGAGAGTTTTGCAGGTGGAATAGAGAGCCCCTATTGACTCCATTGTTAGCAGAGTTGTTACTCAAAAACAAAATCAATGGTGTAATAATTCACTTATCTATCTAGGGCTCCAATTACTTCACATCAAATATTCTACTTCCACACGCATTGGCATTGTGTGTTGCTAGCTAATGATAGCGATCTGGATAGCTCACTTAAGCTATCATTGAATGCAGTGTTTCCCCCAGAAAATGTGTTGGTTAAAGGCCTACTGAAATGCGATTTTCTTATTTAAACGGGGATAGCAGGTCCATTCTATGTGTCATACTTGATCATTTCGCGATATTGCCATATTTTTGCTGAAAGGATTTAGTAGAGAACAACGACGATAAAGTTCCCAGCTTTTGGTCGCTGATAAAAAAGCCTTGCCTGTACCGGAAGTAGCAGACGATATGCGCGTGACGTCACAGGTTGTGGAGCTCCTCACGTCTGTACATTGTTTACAATCATGGCCACCAGCAGCGAGAGCAATTCGGACAGAGAAAGCGACGATTTCCCCATTAATTTGAGCGAGGATGAAACATTTGTGGATGAGGAAAGTGAGAGTGAAGGACTAGAGGGCAGTGGAAGCGATTCAGATAGGGAAGATGCTGTGAGAGGCGGGTGGGACCTGATATTCAGCTGGGAATGACTAAAACACTAAATAAACACAAGACATATATATACTCTATTAGCCACAACACAACCAGGCTTATATTTAATATGCCACAAATTAATCCCGCATAACAAACACCTCCCCCCTCCCGTCCATATAACCCGCCAATACAAATCAAACACCCGCACAACACACACAATCCCACAGCCCAAAGTACCGTTCACCTCCCCAAAGTTCATACAGCACATATATTTCCCCAAAGTCCCCAAAGTTACGTACGTGACATGCACATAGCGGCACGCACGTACGGGCAAGCGATCAAATGTTTGGAAGCCGCAGCTGCGTACTCACTGTACCGCGTCTGCGTATCCAACTCAAAGTCCTCCTGGTAAGAGTCTCTGTTGTCCCAGTTCTCCACAGGCCAATGGTAAAGCTTGACTGTCATCTTTCGGGAATGTAAACAATGAAACATCGGCTGTGTTTGTGTTGCTGCAGCCGGCCGAAATACACCGCTTCCCACCTACAGCTTTCTTCTTTGCTGTCTCCATTGTTCATTGAACAAATTAAAAAAGATTCACCAACACAGATGTCCAGAATACTGTGGAATTTTGCGATGAAAACAGACGACTTAATAGCTGGCCACAATGCTGTCCCAACATGTCCTCTACAATCCGTGACGTCACGCGCAGGCGTCATCATACCGAGACGTTTTCAGCAGGATATTCCGCGCGAAATTTAAAATTGCACTTTAGTAATCTAACCCGGCCGTATTGGCATGTGTTGCAATGTTAAGATTTCATCATTGATATATAAACTATCAGACTGTGTGGTCGGTAGTAGTGGCTTTCAGTAGGCCTTTAAGGTGGTGTCTCTCCGGCGGACAGACCGGGGCAGGGGGTGGGTGGGTGTGAGGATCGGTGTAACTCGGCCTGTCGCCATCACGTCTCCGTCTCATCGCTGCCACCACAGCCTGGGAGGCAATAGACTACAGACTGCAGTGAAGTAGGCCGGCTTCGTCGCGTGAAGAAGCCTACAATTCTTGGTTGTGTTTTCCGCTCCCATTTGCTGAATGGCGATATACGATATATATCTCGATATTTTTTCCGTAAAGTAAAAACAAAACAGTCCTAGTTACCTTAGGATACTAAGTATGTCATTATTATGACTTAGTAAGTCAATATTTTGACTTAGTCAAAATAATGACAAAATAATGACTTACTAAGTCTAATGAATGACTTACTGTAAGTAAGCGTTTGCAATAAGCGTTTGAAAAAAAGAGTTAAAAGTGGGGCCACATGCTGACATATGCTCAACTCATCATGCTTAATTTATTGCAGCATTTGGGAAGCCTGTAGTTGATTTTTATTATGTAAATGTTACATTTTTATCAACATGTGACAGCAGGGACCCTGCCATTCAAAACTAGGCTACTACATTACTAATGATTCATGTAACTATAGCTGAAAAAATAGTACAATAGCAATAGGAGAGACTATTCATCCCTGAACACCATGGAGTTCATGAACTTAAAAAAACACTTATTTTCTGTTAAACCACTGATTGTAAAATAAGCTAGCTGGTGGTGTTCTTTTTTTAAAATTTGTGTTTAAAAATGTAACTTAAAGCAAGTTGCAAACAGCTGAATCACTTTAAAGATATTTATTTATTTATAAATATATATATATATTTATTATTATTTATATTATTAATGTTTATTTTAAAAAAACAGATTGATCAATTCATGTTGAAAATGCGATGAGTTGGCTAATTGTCCAGGGTGTACCCAAAACAAAATATATTTGCAAACGGGGCATTCCAGAACGATCGGGACTGTGCCAATCCACCCTGAGCCGAGCCACGCCAGGCGCGTGTGACGGAATTAGCCGGTTTTCCTGATGTAATCGACTGCACACACATTACTAGCACAGCATTGTAACATGACAAATCTGGGTATGTCCACAGGAAACATTTGAATCAGACCAATGCACAGATCATATGCAATGAAGTGTAGCCATGTGGCCTGCTTTTACGCAGGCTACACATTTTCTACCACTGCAGTCGTATTATCAAAAACCGTACCCATTACAGGAAAACCGTAGTTGTTGGCAGGTATGCAGAAGTTTGTGTTTTACTTACTAGTAGGTCACTGGCACACTTTTGGTGGCACAGTCAGACTCCATATTTACTTGTGTGTTGTTGTTGTGGGTCAGTGCAGTGGGGTGATAAGGGGGAAGGGGAGGGGTTTAATAGCCATTGAGTGTTGCGGGGGAGAACAAGGAACACAACAAATAAGCGGTGTTTGGTCATCTTAACGTGGAACAAATTATAACGATATTACAATTTTTTTTAAATTCATATCTTGTTTAAAAATATATCAATATATCTTACAAACTTGATACTGTATATCGCACAGCCCTACTGCTTACCTACTCCCACTCCGACTGAATGAACATTCTCCCTTAAATAGTCCAAGCCCCTCTGTCAGGTTCAAACACAACGATGACATCTACTAGACGAGACAAGAAGCAAGGAATCAAGCAGAGACAGGATTCAATTCAGCTCATGAGGAGAGCGCCTGTGTGCCTGCACCCTAGTACAGCGTCACCACACCGCTCTGAAGAAGGAGTTCCATGCCTCCGCATTTATTTGGACATACCCTGATTACAGGGGAGGGGGAGGGGGTCATAAACAGCTGTTGCACTCGGTCATAAACAGTTCAAAGAAAAGGTGCCTGGAGCAGTGACAGGTCTGCTCCCTCTCTGCCTTGTAGATCCCGGGTCATGACAAGGTCTTCCTGTGGCTGTCAATAGATCAATTTCTTTTGTTTCTATCTGCAGTTAAGCCCGATGCTATCACGTTAGCTCCGTAGCTAAAGTGCTTCGCCGATGTATTGTCGTGGAGATAAAAGTCACTGTGAATGTCCATTTCGCGTTCTCGACTCTCATTTTCAAGAGGATATAGTATCCGAGGTGGTTTAAAATACAAATCCGTGATCCACAATGGAAAAAGGAGAAAGTGTGGAATCCAATGAGCCAGCTTGTACCTAAGTTACGGTCAGAGCGAAAAAAGATGCGTCCTGCACTGCACTCTAGTCCTTCACTCTCACTTTCCTCATCCACAAATCTTTCATCCTCGCTCAAATTAATGGGGTAATCGTCGCTTTCTCGGTCCGAATCGCTCTCGCTCCATTGAAAACAATGGTAGAATATGAGGAGTCCTTCCTCTGGTGACGTCACGCTACTTCCGGTACAGGCAAGGCTTTTTTTTATCAGCGACCAAAAGTTGCGACCTTTATCGTCGTTGTTCTCTACTAAATCCTTTCATCAAAAATAAGGCAATATCGCGAAATGATCAAGTATGAAACATAGAATTTAGCGGGAAATTTAAAATGTCACTTTATAAGTTAACCCGGCCGTATTGGCATGTGTTGCAATGTTAAGATTTCATCATTGATATGTAAACTATCAGACTGCGTGGTCGCCAGTAGTGGCTTTCAGTAGGCCTTTAAATCCCATTCATTTATGCTAACAACGTTAGCGATCCGAATGTACCTTTTTTGTGATGTGTAAAGTTCAACTAGCAAATACTAAATCAAAAGGTGTAGTTTCCTCTGCCTTCTGTTCTGCTAGCCATTCTGTTGTCATACAAGAATGTAGCTTATAGTTTGATTTAGCATGCTGGTTGACTGTTCATTTATTCATCTAGCCTATTTCTATCCATTTGTCCATCAGTCAAATATATTTTTAAAGACTACTCCAATTGTTTAGCTGACTATTTATATCTGTGTGTGGCATTGCATTAGTGTTTTGCAAGAATAAATAAATACAAACAGAATAATGCCACGTACACCATCTGATGTGTGGAGACATTTCACCCCAACCAATGTAGGCAGAAAAAGGCGGTGTACATTTGAAAATACTGTGCAAAGAGCTACGTCAAAAATGCCACAAAGATGCAGCAGCATATAGACAAGTGCCCAAAAATATATATCATTATTGTAATTCCCCATTCATTCCCAAATATTCCCATTAATTCCCATGGACGGTGTCCCACTTTGAATAATCAAAAAATGGTCAATATTTCCAAACTTCCCAAGCTTAAATTCCCGTGGTAAATTTCCGGAAAGTTTCCGGAAATTTACCGGAAACTTTCCACTAGAGATGTCCGATAATATCGGCAGTCCGATATTATCAGACATCTCTAGTGGAAAGTTTCAGAGGAAACAGCCTACCACTCCATGATGTAAACATTGGGACTAGAGATGTCCGATAATATCGTACTGCCGATATTATCGGCCGATAAATGCTTTAAAATGTAATATCGGAAATTATCGGTATCGGTTTCAAAAGACATGCACCTGGGGATAGGTTGATTGGCAACACTAAAAATTGGCCCTAGTGTGTGAATGTGAGTGTGAATGTTGTCTGTCTATCTGTGTTGGCCCTGCGATGAGGTGGCGACTTGTCCAGGGCGTACCCCGCCTTCCGCCCGATTGTAGCTGAGATAGGCTCCAGCGCCCCCCCGCGACCCCGAAGGGAATAAGCGGTAGAAAATGGATGGATGGATGGGTTTCAAAAAGTAAAATGTATGACTTTTTAAAACGCCGCTGTACGGAGTGGTACACGGACGTAGGGAGAAGTACAGAGAAGTTGCGTCTCCCAGTCAAACTTACCAACCCTCCCGATTTTCCCGGGAGACTGCAGAATTTCAGTGCCCCTCCCGAAAATCTCCCGGGGCAACCATTCTCCCGAATTTCTCCCGATTTCCACCCAGACAACAATATTGGAGGTGTGCCTTAAAGGCACTGCCTTTGCGTGCCGGCCCAATCACATAATATCTATGGTTTTTCACACACACAAGTGAATGCAAGGCATACTTGGTCAACAGCCATACAGGTCACACGGAGGGTGGACGTATAAACAACTTTAACACTGTTACAAATATGCGCCACACTGTGAACCCACACCAAACAAGAATGACAAACACAGTTCGGGAGAACATCCGCACCGTAACACAACATAAACACAACAGAACAAATACCCAGAACCACTTGCAGCACTAACTGTTCCGGGACGCTAAAATACACACACCCCCTGTCCCCCGCCCCGCCCACCTCAACCTCCTCATGCTCTCTCAGGGAGAGCATGTCCCAAATTCCAAGCTGCTGTTTTGAGGCATGTTAAAAAAATAATGCACTTTGTGACTTCAATAATAAATATGGCAGTGCCATGTTGGCATTTTTTTCCATAACTTGAGTTGATTTATTTTGGAAAACCTTGTTACATTGTTTAATGCATCCAGCGGGGCATCACAACAAAATTAGGCATAATAATGTGTTCATTCCACGACTGTATATATCGGTGTTGGTTGATATCGGAATCGGTAATTAAGAGTTGGACAATATTGGATATCTGCAAAAAAGCCATTATCGGACATCTCTACATATCTGTACCCATGACTTGGTGCTGTTCCCTTAAAAAGAGCTCAAAGCTCTCCTTTCCATGTCCTCCATGTAAAGGTGTGCTACTATTGGTGATGCAGGTGATCCCGTGGCACAACCATGTTTTTGTGGGTAACAAGTTCCCATGAATTGAAAGTATGCAGTGTTAAGGCAAAGGTGAACAGGGAGGTGACGTCGAATGAAACTATAGTTTCATTTTTGAAGTAAAGTGTGTTTATTTGTGTCCTGCAGACGTCCAGCAGCTGATTGCTCACCCAGAAGAACTTCCTCCTCTGCTGCATGGGGAGGCCTCCACGTTGAAGCAGGAGGCTTCACAGCCCCCTCACATTAAAGAGGAAGAGGAGGAACGCTGGATCACTCAGGAGGGAGCGTGTCTTGTAGGGCCGGAGGAGGAAGCTGATCTCACCAAGTTGCCACTGACTGTTGTCTCTGTGAAGACTGAAGATGATGAAGAGAAACCACAAGTGAACAACTTCTTGGCTCCACAGTCAGAAAGTGAGCATGAGGACGAGGTTGAAGTAACTTTGAGCAGCGATACAGACTGTGAAGGTGTTTGGAACAACAAACACTCGGAATGTTCTGAAAAGAAGACAGGTAAAAAAAAAAAAAGTTTGATCTGCTCAGTTTGTGCTAAAAGCTTTTCTAAAAAGAACACTTTGACTCAACACAGGAGAACTTTCACAATGATGACCCAGTCAGTACTATTGTAAAAAAAAAGAAAGAAAAAAAGTTGGTTTTGGTTTATCACACTTTTGTTTTGTTGTACACAAAATTCACATTTTTATGAAGTTTTTTTTTTTTTTTACAACGAATACACAGTAGGGCAGCACGGTGGTAGAGGGGTTAGTGCGTCTGCCTCACAATACGAAGGTCCTGGGTTCGATCCAGCACTCGGGATCTTTCTGTGTGGAGTTTGCATGTTCTCCCCGTGACTGCGTGGGTTCCCTCCGGGTACTCCGGCTTCCTCCCACCTCCAAAGACATGCACCTGGGGATAGGCCCCTCCCACCTCCAAAGACATGCACCTGGGGATAGGCCCCTCCCACCTCCAAAGACATGCACCTGGGGATAGGCCCCTCCCACCTCCAAAGACATGCACCTGGGGATAGGCCCCTCCCACCTCCAAAGACATGCACCTGGGGTTAGGTTGATTGGCAACCCTAAATGGTCCCTAGTGTGTGAATGTTGTCTATCTGTGTTGGCCCTGTGATGAGGTGGCGACTTGTCCAGGGTGCACCCCGCGTTCCGCCCGAATGCAGCTGAGATAGGCTCCAGCACCCCGCGCGACCCCGAATGGGACAAGCGGTAGAAAATGGAGCAATGGATGGATACACAGTTCAGGGCAAACGTTTGTGTAGTGGAAAGTCCAGGTTGTCAATGAGAACCAAAGTAGATTTAACACAAGAGTTTTATTTTACCCATAATCAAATGGTACAATGGTTGGGTTGAGTTGTCGAGCACACAGAAAGTTTTCCCCCGGGCGCGCCCGACAGCATGGAATAATGGCTACCAAAACACCCTCTTCGTTTGACTCTATCCCTTTCTTATCTCTCTTGTTAGTGCGTCAATGTCTTTTTGTTTTCCCTATGACAACCAAACAATTACACAAGGCGACTCAGTAAAGAATCTAGGTATTATCTTCGACCCAACTCTCTCGTTTGAGTCACACATTAAGAGTGTTACTAAAACGGCCTTCTTTCATCTCCGTAATATCGCTAAAATTCGTTCCATCTTGTCCACTAGCGACGCTGAGATCATTATTCATGCGTTCGTTACGTCTCGTCTCCATTACTGTAACGTATTATTTTCGGGCCTCCCTATGTCTAGCATTAAAAGATTACAGTTGGTACAAAATGCGGCTGCAAGGCTTTTGACAAAAACAAGAAAGTTTGATCATATTACGCCTATACTGGCTCACTTGCACTGGCTTCCTGTGCACTTAAGATGCGACTTTAAGGTTTTACTACTTACGTATAAAATACTACACGGTCAAGCTCCAGCCTATCTCGCCGATTGTATTGTACCATATGTCCCGACAAGAAATCTGCGTTCAAAGAACTCCGGCTTATTAGTGATTCCCAGAGCCAAAAAAAAGTCTGCGGGCTATAGAGCGTTTTCGATTCGGGCTCCAATACTCTGGAATGCCCTCCCGGTAAAAGTTAGAGATGCTACCTCAGTAGAAGCATTTAAGTCCCATCTTAAAACTCATTTGTATAATCTAGCCTTTAAATAGACCCCCCTTTTTTTAGACCAGTTGATCTGCCGTTTCTTTTCCTCTCTCCTCTTCTCCCCTGTCCCTTGCGAGGGGGAGTTGCATAGGTCCGGTGGCCATGGATGAAGTGCTGGCTGTCCAGAGTCGGGACCCCGGGTGGACCACTAGCCTGTGCATCGGTTGGGGACATCTCTGCGCTGCTGACCCGTCTCCGCTCGGGATGGTTTCCTGTTGGCCCCGCTGTGGACTGGACTCCCGCTGATGTGTTGGATCCACTGTGGACTGGACTTTCACAATGTTATGTCAGACCCACTCGACATCCATTGCTTTCGGTCTCCCCTAGAGGGGCGGGGGTTACCCACATATGCGGTCCTCTCCAAGGTTTCTCATAGTCATTCACCGACGTCCCAATGGGGTGAGTTTTTCCTTGCCCGTATGTGGGCTCTGTACCGAGGATGTCGTTGTGGCTTGTACAGCCCTTTGAGACACTTGTGATTTAGGGCTATATAAATAAACATTGATTGATTGATTGATTGATCTATTCCATAACAACTTGAATCCTTTAGACAGTCAACACATTCTGTAGACAGGTTGGCATGACTTAAAATTCACTTTTGTCCCACAGAATAGAAGAGAAATCAAAATGAGCATACATTCTTGACAGACATGGTCAAAGGTCAGAAATTCTACTACATTTGGACACACATTTTCCTCATTCAATGTGTTTTCTTTATTTTCATGACTATTGTAGATTGTCACATCAAAACTATGACTGAACACGTGTGGAGTTACAGTCGCCATCATAAGTGTACATACACTTGTAAAGAACATCATGTCATGGCTGTCTTGAGTTTACAGTCATTTCTACAACTCTTATTTTTTGTGATATTGTGATGTAGTGATTGGAGCACATACTTGTTGGTCACAAAAAACATTCATGAAGTTTGCTTCTTTTATGAATTTATTATGGGTCTACTGAAAATGTGAGGGTCAAAAGTATACATACAGCAATGTTAATATTTGCTTACATGTCCTTTGGCAAGTTTCACTGCAATAAGACGCTTTTGGTAGCCATCCACAAGCTTCTGCTTCAATTTTTGACCACTCCTCTTGACTAAATTGGTGCGGTTCAGCTAAATGTGTTGGTTTTCTGACATGGACTTGTTTCTTCAGCATTGTCCACAGGTTTAAGTCAGGACTTTGGGAAGGCCGTTCTAAAACCTTCATTCTAGCCTGATTTAGCCATTCATTTACCACTTTTGACGTGTGTTTGGGGTCATTGTCCTGTTGGAACAGCCAACTGCGCCCAAGACCCAACCTCCGGGCTGATGATTTTAGCTTGTCCTGAAGAATTTGGAGGTAATCTTCCTTTTTCATTGTCCCATTTAAAGCAGCAGTTCCATTGGCAGCAAAACAGGCCCAGAGCATAATACTACCACCACCATGCTTGACGGTAGGTGTGGTGTTCCTAGGATTAAAGGCATCACCTTTTCTCCTCCCAACATATTGCTGGGTATTGTGGCCAAACAGCTCCATTGATGTGTCATCTGACATCACATGGACAAAGATAAGACCTTCTAGAGCAGTGGTTCTCAACCTTTTTTCACTGATGTACCCCCTGTGAACATTTTTTTAATTCAAGTACCCCCTAATCAGAGCAAAGCCTTTTTGGTTGAAAAAAAGAGATAAAGAAGTAAAATACAGCACTCTGTCATCAGTTTCTGATTTATTAAATTGTATAACAGTGCAAAATATTGCTCATTTGTTGTGGTCTTTCTTGAACTATTTGGAAAAACAGATATAAACTAAAAACTTGTTGAAAAATAAACCAGTTGACTCAATTATAAATAAAGATTTCTACACATAGAAGTAATCATCATTTAAAGTGCCCTCTTTGGGGATTGTAATAGAGATCCATCTGGATTCATGAACTTAATTCTAAACATTTCTTCACAAAAAAAGAAATCTTTAACATCAATATTTATGAAATATGTTCACAAAAAATCTAGCTGTCAACACTGAATATTGCATTGTTGCATTTCTTTTCACAGTTCTTTTTGACAGACATTTAAAAAAAAATCTCACGTACCCCTTGGCATACCTTCAAGTACCCCCAGGGGTACGCGTACCCCCATTTGAGAACCACTGTTCTAGAGGATGGTTCTGTGGTCAGATGAAACAAAAATTGAGCTGTTTGGCCACAATACCCAATACCTTTTTTTGTTAAGTACATAACGCCATGTGTTCATTCATAGTTTTGATGCCTTCAGTGACAATCTACAATGTAAATAGTCATGAAAATAAAGAAAACTTATTAAATGATAAGGTGTGTCCAAATGTTTGGCCTGTACTGTAAATTTCACTTTGTATGGAATTTTTTTTTTTAAAAACTAAAGAGCTTCCGATCAAAGGCACAACTTGTCTTTGGATAAAACAAAAATGTAGCATTGCACATTGCCTACAACTAAATAATAAAGTACAATTTTAGTAAGTAGCTAACACAAAGTGTATGTGCACCACATATTTAGCGACTGTTTTAGTGATCGTTCTCCATCGTGTTTCTCTCTTATCATACTTGATACCATCCATCCATACATCCATTTTCTACCGCTTGTCCTTTTCGGGGTCACGGGAGGTGCTGGAGCCTATTTCAGCTGCATTCATGATACCGTCATAGTAAATTACTCCACCACAGTAAGCTGCTTTTTAGTCTGAATTTGTTTGTTGTTATGGGTTTGTTCCCCTTGTAAAGAGTTGCATTTTCCCCACTGGGCTGTATTAAGTTTGTTGTTCTTCTGCCTTTTTTAACCAAACTGCAGCGTGCAGTCTTTTGTTCCACGTCTGTTGCTGCAAATCCTAACCGCTGACAACACTTTTCTTTTTTCTGGATCAAAGCCCTAGGCTAGTTGCAAACTACAATTTACAATTAATTGTTCAGCCCATAGCTAAATTTGTTGAAGTTCTAGCTTAGTCATGTGAACGTTGATCAATCGTTCGAAAATAAGGTCCATGAAACACTACACACACACATGCAGTACATAGAAGAAAGTGTGTAGTGAGTTTAAGGAGAAACATCTCATGGATCATGTCTGAACTAAAGTGTGTTTTTGTCCTGCAG
Organism: Entelurus aequoreus; assembly: GCF_033978785.1. Classification (NCBI taxonomy): domain Eukaryota; kingdom Metazoa; phylum Chordata; class Actinopteri; order Syngnathiformes; family Syngnathidae; genus Entelurus; species Entelurus aequoreus. Next base: position 9,690,486 of record NC_084747.1, on the reverse strand, counting down.
ACGTCCAGCAGCTGATTGGTCATTCAGAAGAACTTCCCTCTCAGCCAGAGCGTCCACGGCCCCCCCACGTTAAAGAGGAAGAGGAGGAACTCTGGATAACGGAGGAAGCTGATCTCACCAAGTTGCCACTGACTGTTGTCTCTGTGAAGACTGAAGAACATGAGGAGAAACCACAACAAGACAACATCTTAGCTCCTGTATCAGATAGCGAGGCTGAAGACGACGTTGAAGAACCTTTGAGCAGCGATACAGACTGTGAAGGTGATATGAGGACTCACACTGACAACAAACATTCTGGACGTTCTAAAAAGAAGAGAGGTAAAACATGTTTGAGCTGCTCAGTTTGTGCTAAAAGCTTTACTAAAAAGAGCAATTTGACTGAACACATGAGAATTCACACGGGAGAAAAAACGTTTGATTGTTCAGAGTGCCCTAAAAGCTTTTCCATCAAGAAACATTTGATTCAACACATGCGAACGCACACCGGAGAAAAACCTTTTAATTGTTCAATTTGTGGTAAAGGCTTCACTCAAACGGGCAGTTTGACTCAACACGTGAGAATTCACACGGGAGAAAAACCGTATAATTGTTCAGATTGCCCTAAAAGCTTTTCCCTCAAGACACATTTGATTCAACATATGCGAACGCACACCGGAGAAAAACCTTTTAATTGTTCAGTTTGTGGTAAAGGCTTCACTCAAACGGGCAGTTTGACTCAACACATGACAACACACACGGGAGAAAAACGATTCACTTGTTCAGTTTGTGGTAAAAGATTTTCTCAAAAGAGCGATTTGACTGGACACATGAGAACACACACAGGAGAGAAACCATTTAATTGTTCAGTTTGTAGTCAAGATTTTTCTCACAAATCCCATTTGACATCACATATGAGAATACACACAGGAGAGAAACCATTTAATTGTGTAGTTTGTGGTAAAAATATTGCTCATAAGAGTCAGTTGACAGCGCACATGAGAATGCACACAGGTGAGAAACCCTTTAATTGTTCAATCTGCGGTCGACATTTTTCTCTAAAGACCCATTTGACAGCACATATGAGAACGCACACGGGAGAAAAACCATTTAATTGCTCTATTTGCGGTCAAAATTATTCTCAGCAGTCCCACTTGACAGCACACATTAGAACCCACACAGGAGAGAAACCATTCATTTGTTCAGTGTGCGGTAAATGCTTTTCTCAAAAGGGCACTCTGACTGAACACACGAAAATTCACACGGAAGAAAGACCATTCATTTGTTCAATATGCGGTAAAGGTTTCGCTTCAAAGATCTGTTTAACCAAACACATGGCGACTCACGCAGCAGACCAAAACTTTAACTGTTCAGTTTGTAGTAAAAACTTTTCTCACAAGAAAAGCTTGACTCGCCACATGAGCACACACACAGGAGGTAAAACATTCAATTGTTCGGTTTGTGACAAAAACTTTTCTTACAACAGCAGTTTGACGCGACACATGAGAGCGCACGCAGCAGATACAACACTTAACATGATGGATTAGTTAGATTCCTTTTAGTCAGGTCAGTTCATTTTATTCCATTCCTAACATGCATGCCAGATTACATTTGTGCACAAACTCAGGTTGACAGTTTTTCATTTTAACATGTCCGAAACAGAGTAGGAAGAAGCAGAGCTTGGTAAATCCCACCCCTTCTCAACTTCACAACAATTCTCAGAACAATATAAAGTTGTCCAGCTCCACTGATGGACATTGGAGTGTTACTTTCAAAGGCAAAATTAAAGTATTGCTAGAAACATAATTTTAAATGGGACTTTATTGTATTATATGTATAGTACATGTTCCAAAAAGAAAAAAGCATAATACACCAGCAGAATTAGAGATATTACAAGTCAAAGTGATGAAGCTTAGTGTTACGCTCATGACTTGGTGTAACTAAACATTACCCTTTAAGGTGAAGGCAATTGCATTTTATTGATATTGGAAAAGTATTCAATGTTTATAAATGAATATTTAAATATACTAAATGTAAAAAAGGGAATGAATATTCAAAATAAGATCATTAAATGAAATCTAGTTTGGTTACGCCATCATGAGCGCAACACAAGGTTGTAAAAGTTTCAACTACAATTCTAAATAAGATGTCAAAAGCAAACTGAAATCAAATACACACGGCTTAAAGATTGATCAATACCTATTTAAATTTAGTAATACATAAATATGATGATTTATCAAAATATAAAATAAATATACCTGAACAGAACGCTCATGATGGTTACACCAAAAAGTTTTTGGGGCATTTTTATCCTATTTCCAAGCATTTCCTTTTTATTATCGTTGATTTTAAATGGTCAAACTAATGCATATTATATATGCATGCCCTAGTAAACAAAAAAAAAGTCATATTTATTTTTATTTTTACATTTTGAAGTACATTTGTGCAGGTGGGTGCGAATGTACCCATTACCAGAGCTGTACACAAATCTAAAGTTGCAGGACCTCTTAAACCGTGTTGACTCTCTCCAGGCTTGAACATTTTCTTGGACACACTTTGGAAGCGTGTGATTGTGTGCCTTCAACATGACAACTGCTGTGTTTGGCTCCACTAGGTTGGGACATTTCAAGGTGTTGTTTGATGAAAAGTGGATTTGTCGGCGTGTCATAATAGTCTGCTGGGTTGACAATTCTAATGGCTTTCTTTTGGAGCAAAATGATGCTATCAATATTTGATGTATAGTTGTTCCCCCATAATTCCGCACAGTAGCTTAATTGTGGAAGTACAAGAGAAGTGTATAGTATATACTTCTGTTCGACATATGTTTTCATTTTATACAGTCCAGCAATTGTCTTTTTGTCCTCACTTTATTTATATGCAGTTTCCAATTTAATTTACTGTCAATGGCAACCCCCAGAAATGTAGTTTCATATTCTCATATTTCATTTACTCAGATTTTTATCAGTTTATGCGTTTTTCAATTACCAGTGAGCACATGATTAGTTTTACTTAAGTTGAGTGATAGTTTGTTGATATCAAACCATGTTTTCAGTGTTCTGAGCCCATGTCCCACTGCATCAGAGCAGGAAAGGCCGGTGTCGTCTGCAAACAATACACACTTCCATCCATCCATTTTGTACCGCTTGTCCCTTTTGACATTTTTTAATACCTCACAGACAAAATGTATATATAACCTATGTGTCAAAGAGGATATTAGAACCGGTATTAGAACCAGTATTAGAACCGGCCTGCAGGCCACAGCCAGCTGCTGTTTTGCACGCTAGGAATTTTTAAAAATGGGGTCTCACAGTACATTTTTGGGGTCCTACTTTTTTGTAGCCGTTTTGAAAACAAATGATAAATGTATGCATTATCCTGTTAAATCTCACATTCTATATTGTGTTTTGGAAAAAGGTTTTCATAAACGTTACTAAATTCATTAAAAAAAATAATAGAAAAGAAAGCAAATATGTATGCATATGTACATGTATTCAGTTATAAACATTCATTCACTTTCTTTCTGTATTTTTTTTCTATATTTTCATTGTAACATTTTGTGTTTGTACTCTTTTTGACCAAAGTAAGACATAGAAAACAATCGGAAGTTGTCTTAATTCTTTAGTTTTAATGCCATGATTTTAATAGTCGGCACAGATTTTCCTCCATGCGGCCCCTGAGCTAAAACGAGTTTGACACCCCTGATTATACAAGATGAACAATTTTGGCCCCAAGATAGAACCTTGTGGGACTCCTCCGTATGTGATGTTTTTAATCTGAATGGACATGGTTCATGTGTACACACCATTAACCAGTCATGTACAGTGCCTCTGACACCATACTTTTCCATTTTCTCCCAGTAGCAAATTGTGATCAATGGTGTTAAAAGCCTTACTTAAATCAATAAAAAATCAAATTGTCTGTTGCTGTGGTTCTCTTTTCCACCAGTTCCATGACTGACATCCAAGTTGACCTGTTTGATCGGAATCAATACGTTGTTCTTTTCAATAGAACTGTCCAGCCTTGGAGCTATTCTAAGATTTTGGAAAACTGCGAGAGTGAGGAGATGGGCCTGTAATTATTGAAATTGAATTATTTTGGCAGTTTTCATTTTGCCCCGGGAAGATGCCAGTAATGAAAGATTGATTGTATGTAAAAGGTGAGAATGTTTCATATCCTTCACAAGCATCTTATTTATGTCACCAGAGCCATTTGACCATTTCTTCTAGAACTGTCTTTCCTATTTCTATATTTTCAATTTCGTGTACACCTCTGAGGAATATTCAGATTCAGATTCAAGAAGTACTTTATTGATCCCCGAGGGGAAATGAGATTTTCAGCACAATCCCATTCAAGATCAGACAAACATTACAGGGAGACAGAAAAAGGATCGCTGACGGGTCTGCCAACTTCCAGCGCCCTTTACAACAACAAAAAAAGGTGAGAAACAGGTCAACGTTGGGAAGGAGGAGAGTAAACAAATATTCAGTCAAAGGCTGGACTCCAGCGAGGGGGTCCAGACTGAGGCCAAGGCGAAAAAAAACTCATAGCCATAGCACACTGTGGAGGGAGGCGTGGCCTGCGTACCTGCAGCAAAGCGGGATGTGCCAGGACCGGCTTCGAGATCAGCGACAGGTGCGTAGATGGCCCACCAGGGCCTGCTTATCTAATCACCTGTCACTCTGTTAAAAGGCAGCGGCCGGGGAGGAGAGGAGAGTTGGAGTTGGAGCACGCGCGAGAGAGAGAGACAAAAGAGAACTGCTGAAAAGCACCGAAAAGACTTTGCACAATTTATGAAAATAAACCAATGTTCAAACCCTGAAAAGGAGCTGTCATGTCGGTGATTGGTGGTCCAGAGAACCAGGAGGGAAGATACTTCCACAATTTGCAGATTGTGGAGGTGTCTCCAATTTGAACCAATTTGCAGATTGTGGAAGTATCTTCCCTCCGGGTTCTCTGGACCACCAATCACCAACATGACAGCTCATTTTCAGGGTTTGAACACTGCACGATTTATGAAAATAAACCAACGTTTTTTTCGGTGCTTTTCAGCAGTTCTCTTTTGTCTCTCTCTCGCGTGCTCCAACTCCAACTCTCCTCCCCGGCCGCTGCCTTTTAACAGAGCGGCAGGTGATTAGATAAGCAGGCCCAGGTGGGCCATCTACGCACCTGTCGCTGATCTCGAAGCCGGTCCTGGCACGCCCCGCTTCGCTGCAGGTCCGCAGGCCACGCCCCCCTCCACACACACATAAACAAGTTAAATAGAATCAACAAAACTTGCAACAGAGGGAAGGGAGTGGGAGCTACGGAGGTCATCTGCTGCTGTATAAGCGCTAGTCAGCCATCCATCGCCCCTAAGGGATTCAAGCGTCGGAATTTGGATTTCGTCTAATTACGTCCTCCTTTAATCCACCCTTTTCTGTTGGCCTACATTTACAAATAACTTATTAAATTAAGTTGTTATTTGTTGAATTGTACCTGTAACTAAATAGCTGTTTTGGATATTGCACTTTTTCTGATCCATTTCTAAGTATTGTATTTAGTATTTTCCAGGTTCCTTGGGTGTTTTATATGTGCTGTTTACAATAGTAATCCCTCTTATGTTTGTGTCTTATCTTTTTTTCCCTGTTTCTTTTGTTCTATGTTTTATGTACTGTTTATATCAGGGGCGCCCAGACTTTCTGACTGGGGCATTGAGCTTAAAATATTAGGCTAAAATGCGGCAAACGTGGATAAGTGTGGAGAGAGTGTTTTGAATTCTTCCCATCATCCCTTGTAATAGATGGATATAATTTAAATGTTTTTATTTTTAATGTTGTTTGGATGTCTATCCTAATATCCACAAAGTTCAATGAGCAGGTTGTGTTATGTGTGACCGTGTTTGTTGAATTTTTGTGCTGGTTGATTTTTAATGTATTTTTTCTGCACCATGACTAGGGAAGGTTGTTTGGGTTGGGTCATATCGGTAAATGCCTTGCCACCTTTCAATTACAAATTACCGATTGAGTAATTTTCATTGGCCACCAGATGGAGACAGCCTCCTCCAACCTCTGAGGACAAAGCTACGAACAATGGGAGACCGGGCTTTCTGCTCCGCCGCTCCCAGTCTGTGGAACGCTCTCCCTGACCACCTGAGGGCACCACAGACTGTGAATGCTTTTAAAAAAGCCTCTTTTTTTTTTTTTTTAGATATATGCATACTAGTTCTAGCTATTATGCTGTTCAATTTTTATTTATATTTATTTGTATTAACTTTTTATTTGTTTATTTTATTTTATTGTATTATTTTTTTAATACACTGTAGCACTTTGACGTTGTTTGCTCAATGTAAAGTGCTTTTTTTTTTTTTTTAACAAATAAAATCTATTATTATTATTATTTATATGGCGACTATCAGTCCGCCGGCTATTTTTAGATGTCCACATTGTGTTGGTGCTGAAAGATTCATTTATAATTGTGACCTTTGGTGAAAGCTTTACTCTTTTAGGTTTTGCTCACATTTGCTTCCTTTTATTTAGACTCGCCGATTTGGTGCTTTTCGAAACACTCGTAGTGTCTCGAAATAATGTGTTTAGAAATACAAATATTATCAAGATAGTATTTAAATGGGAAATATTAAATGTTAAAAGTATATCAAACAAACTTTTAACAAAGTGATCACTGCAAACTCCTGCATTCTTCAACTCCGCTCCCTTCGACTGGAGTGTGAGCTCCATGATTTTCTCCACAAATCTCGCACATTTCTGCCCTTCTTGACTACCCCTCGAGGAACTCCTTTACGCAGTTTGAACGATTCGTACAGCCAAAAAAAAACACAAGCATAGGGCATTTTTTTCTTCGAGAAAGGCTAAATGGTGCCTGGTACCCATTGAGAACAGAGCTAGCTTGACCACCACGCGTATTAGACTTGAGCCGGACGTGATGTCACCAACAACCCAACTATAAGTGCGAAAAAACTTTGACAGATCTTTTAGAAGGAGATATTGTCATGATCCGTGGCGGATCATGTTTTGTTTAGTTATGTTCTGTTAGCTTTGGACTCCCTTAGTTCCTGTTTTGTGCACCTCTGGGTTTGTTTTGGTTTCCATGGGGATTAATTGGGTTCACCTGCCTCTGGTCAGAGATCTATTTATTCGCGTTGCTCGTCACACTCGGTCTGGCTTCATTGTTTGCTCCACGCAACAAGTTACGTTTGGTTATTCCTGTGATTCTTGATTCTTGTTCCCGCACTAAGCTTCGCCATAGCTTCCCATGCTATTGGCCCGCTTTTCTGTTTATTCTTGTTTTCTTGACTGATTCATGGAAAATAAACCATCTCCTACCTCACGCTGTCGTCCGGAGTTGTCCGTCTGCATCTGGGAGGAAGGACCCCGCAGTAAGTTGCAACCCTCACGTGACAGATATATTTGTCCCATCCAGATCAGTCGTAGTCAATATCTCTAGCATTGCCACAAGTCCAAAAATCCTAGACTGTTTGTCCATCATTTCCTTTAAAATATTTGTCCTGTCCAAAAAATCTCTGAAAGGCCTCTCATTACCCTCCTTGTTGTATCAATCTATCAAAGTTGACTTATATAGCCCTTAATCACAAACGTCTCAAAGGGCTGCACAAAATCACAACTCTTATCCCACATCAGGGCAAGAAAAAAACTCAACCCAATGATCACAACAAGAAACCTTGGAAGAGCCCGCAGATGTAGAAAATGCTCCATAGCCCGCAGACTTTTTTTTTTACTAATAAACCAGAGTTCTAAGAACGCAGATTTCTGGCCGGGTGTTGTAGACATCCTTCAAGACTATCGGCAGCATTATTTGTATTCGTCAAGTTAACAGTAGAAGCATTTAAGTCCCATCTTAAAACTCATTTGTATAATCTAGCCTTCAAATAGACCCCCCCTTTTTTAGACCAGTTGATCTGCCGTTTCTTTTCTTCTCTCCTCTTCTCCCCTGTCCCTTGCGAGGGGGAGTTGCATAGGTCCGGTGGCCATGGATGAAGTGCTGGCTGTCCAGAGCCGGGACCCCGGGTGGACCACTAGCCTGTGCATCGGTTGGGGACATCTCTGCGCTGCTGACCCGTCTCCGCTCGGGATGGTTTCCTGTTGGCCCCGCTGTGGACTGGACTCCCGCTGATGTGTTGGATCCACTGTGGACTGGACTTTCACAATGTTATGTCAGACCCACTCGACATCCGTTGCTTTCGGTCTCCCCTAGAGGTGGGGGTTACCCACATATGCGGTCCTCTCCAAGGTTTCTCATAGTCATTCACCGACGTCCCACTGGGGTGAGTTTTTCCTTGCCCGTATGTGGGCTCTGTACCGAGGATGTCGTTGTGGCTTGTACAGCCCTTTGAGACACTTGTGATTTAGGGCTATATAAATAAACATTGATTGATTGATTGATTGAAGTTCTGTCAGCTCTCTTATCATCATAACTCGAGCTTGCTCCGGAGTAGATCCATTCAGCTGGATTAGAACTTTTCAGTTTCTAGTCCATGTTGATCTTTTTGGGTCTTTTCAGTATGCGGGCCTAACGAGCAATTTCTGCGTTGTTTTTTTGTTTTTTTTTGGCTAGGTGTTCATTTAGGTAGACGTCGGATCCCTTTAATTTATATCCCTGCTTCTGTAATTTCCTTTTGGACTTGATCGGTTCACAAAACGTAGATTCACAGCCGGCTTTGATTTATCCATTCTAAGAAGGGTATGACACTTTGGGATGTGTTTTGCATCTATTTTGATATTTTTACTGTTGAAAAACTGCCAGAGTTGTTTCTCCATTGTTTGCAGCTCCTCGTCCTTGCTAACATTTTAGCCTGGCTGTACGGGTTGGGCAGTACGAGCCGGGTTTGGCAGTATGAGCCAGGTTTGACATCCAGCCCCGAAGTGATGACATCCTCCATTCTGGTGTGCTGTTCCAAGCTGTCAGTTATTGTCTCAAGATTTCCAATGGTTGTATCTTTGGCTATTATGAGATCTTTTAGTTGTCTAACTTAATCAACAAGTCCTGTCAACTTTTGTTAGCTGCTTTGTTTCCTCGTTCAGTTCCGCTGTTCTGTCACTAAGACAGCAGTCCACAGTGTGTCTCCACCTTGACGTCAATGTCAATAATATCAACAAAATTCATTGTAAAGCACAAAGTGAAACCCGTAAGAAGTTTCCCAGCAGGCACAAGACACTGAAACAACGTGGAGAACTTGCTGAATCAGGTCCTGGCATTGAGCAACTCATACGTAACGATGGAACAACATACTTTTTGACGACGTTTATTCAATGTCAGGTTCTGACGTTGATTTGACCATTGAATTTTGGTCATTTCCCAACCAATATTCTACAACACAAATACAACGTTGAAACAACATGCTTTTTGACGACGTTAAATCAATCGTGGGTTGCAACGTTGATTCGACCATTGAATTTTGGTCATTTTCCAACCGATATTCTACAACACAAATAAAACGTTGAAACATTGTTTTTGACAACGTTTAATCAATGTTGGGTTGTGACGTTGATTTGACCATTGAATTTTGGTCATTTCCCAACCAATATGCTACAACACAAATACAACATTGAAACAACATGCTTTTTGACAACGTTTATTCAATGTCAGGTTCTGACGTTGATTTGACCATTGAATTTTGGTCATTTCCCAACCAATATTCTACAACACAAATACAACGTTGAGACAACATGCTTTTTGACAACGTTTAGTCAATGTCGGGTTGTGACGTTGATTTGACCATTGAAATTTAGTCATTTACCAACCGACAACCTTGATCCAACGTTTGATTGATTGATTGAAACTTTTATTAGTAGATTACACAGTTCAGTACATATTCCGTACAATTGACCACTAAATGGTAACACCCGAATACGTTTTTCAACTTGTTTAAGTCGGGGTCCACGTAAATCAATTCATGTCACGTTGGACATCAACGTTGTCTCAATTTACAAATACAACTATTTTGCATCTTAGTCCGTTTTAAAGGACATGTATGTATAATCAACGTTGTATCAATGTCTTGCGTCTGCTGGGTTTGTCAAGAAAAAAAAGAATAGCTTAAAACAAAAACTAAAATAACTTAATCTCTTTTGTTCTGCATATCATTGTCCAAGTTACATTACCGTATGTAGTCATCATTCTCTTTATGTCGTTTCCTCAACCTTAAACCACCTGCCCTACCGTGTGATTCTACCATGTTAGCAAAATACAAAGACACAATACATATACACACACACTACCGTTCAAAAGTTTGGGGTCACATGTAAATGTCCTTATTTTTGAAGGAAAAGCACTGTACTTTTCAATGAAGGTAACTTTAAACTAGTCTTAACTTGAAAGAAATACACTCTATACATTGCTAATGTGGTAAATGACTATTCTAGCTGCAAATGTCTGGTTTTTGGTGCAATATCTACATAGGTGTATAGAGGCCCATTTCCAGCAACTATCACTCCAGTGTTCTAATGGTACAATGTGTTTGCTCATTGGCTCAGAAGGCTAATTGATGATTAGAAAACCCTTGTGCAATCATGTTCACACATCTGAAAACAGTTTAGCTCGTTACAGAAGCTACAAAACTGACCTTCCTTTGAGCAGATTGAGTTTCTGGAGCATCACATTTGTGGGGTCAATTAAACGCTCAAAATGGCCAGAAAAAGAGAACTTTCATCTGAAACTCGACAGTCTATTCTTGTTCTTACAAATGAAGGCTATTCCACAAAATTGTTTGGGTGACCCCAAACTTTTGAACGGTAGTGTACATATACAACACATAACACATATTTTATTATACTTTGTTAATTTAACTAGCAAAATCATTCGGTCAAACATTTATTGTGATTCATAGTCATTTCCAAGAGCCATAACAGACGCAACAATTCAATGACTCACACATTATGTGGTTAAGACATACTAGCCAACATTGAGACCTCCAATATCGGGAGGTGGGAGGGGGGCGTGGTTGGGGCGTGGCTAAGGGCGTGGTTAAGAGGAGAGTATATTTACAGCTAGAATTCACCAAATCAAGTATTTCATATATATATATATATATATATATATATATATATATATATATATATATATATATATATATATATATATATATATATATATATATATATATATATATATATATATATATATATATATATATATATATATATATATATATATATATATGTATGTATGAAATACTTGACTTTCAGTAAATTCTAGCTATATATATATATATATTTTTATTTTTATTTTTTTATTATACATATAAATAAAAGACATACTTGAATTTCAGTGTTCTGCAGGCAATCCAGTAGGTGGCAGTATTGTCCTGTTTAAGAGTGTCACAACATTGCTGTTTATGGCAGACGAACTGCTTTACGGTAGACTAAACGTGACTGCTGTTGTTGTGTGTTGTTACCGCGCTGGGAGGACGTTAATGAAACTGCCTAACAATAAACCCACATAAGAAACCAAGAACTCTCTCTCCTTGTTGTGCACTCTACTCTCTAAAAGCTGTAGATGTTATGACGTCATTGGGCAGGCAAGCTGCTGGGAAAGCGGACGTGAGAACGGCTGTCCCCACTCAGGTCCGCATTGAGCTGGAGGGGGCGTGGCCTCCAGCTCCGGCTGAATACCGGGAGTTTGTCGGGAGAAAATCTCTGCCGGGAGGTTGTCGGGAGAGGCGCTGAATACCGGGATTCTCCCGCTAAAGACGGGAGGGTTGGCAAGTATGGGTTAAGATGCAGTCCTTTGTAATGATACGTTTGACCAGCAGGGGGTGTCTTGTGCCGAAGCATGCGTTGAATCTTCTAGAAATTCTCCAACCAATTGGCTTAAGTGGTTCAATGCCTGATGAGGCTTCGTCTGATCGTCACTAACACAAAGCGGTGTACTGCTTATTCATTGTAAATATTATTGATCTTTGTTGTTGTTGTTGTTGTTGTTGTTTTTATCCAATTGATTTTATTGTTTTGATTTTGTACGGTGTCCTTTAGTGCCCAGAAAGGCGCCTTATAAGTAAAATGTATTATTATTATTACACAAACTACAGCGACCTCTGCTGGCGTAATTAAGCCACAACAAATATAATTAGCATTGGACACACAAAATCAGTAAAGTAATTATTATAAATGTCCTATTCCCTTCACATTTTTGAAAATAATGATTTATATGTCATTTGATATTTAAATAAAACAAAAAAAACATAAAAGTATCCTGACTGCTAATTAATCCAGACTGCATATATAAAAATAGGTGACCTATTTTTTTTTTTTAATATATATTTGTTGAAATAAAAACCCCACACAAGTTGAGTTTATTTTAGTTTGTAACAAAACACTAGAATTTTAAATATATTTTTGTATGAATTCATCATCAAAGCTTTATGAACGAAGAATGAATTGCTTTACGGCTGTCCATAGGAAACGGAAGTGGCTAATTTTTGTGCGCATGGGCAGACGGATCAAGACTTTGCAGGCGACCAAGATGGCGGACTGAACGGCTGTGGCTTCCTGGAAAAGTTTTACATTTACGATCCAACAATGTTATTCATTCACGAAGATTCCTTTTTTCTAAAGTCTACAAGTTGAGTTGGGAGCGATGGAGTGTTACCGGAAGTGAAGATTGAAGACGTGATAGAAGATGGACGACTACTGCTATGCTAAGATGGCGACGTCATATGAAAGAGAAACTGAAAGAGAATCAGCGCCACCAACTTCCAGCAAATCACCAACGGAGAACAACATGAAAACTGAAAATGAAGGTGAGTGAATTGAAGTTTCTTCATTTTAAAGCTAATGTCAGCCCTGGAAAGAGCGTTGATGATACATTAGTGTGTAGCAATGTAGATTTCTTGTCGGGACAGGCAGTGGAGTTCACATCAGAGGAGATGAAAGAATGCAAAAGTCAAATGAAGAAAGTGGAAGAGCAAAACAAGCGCTTGTGTAAAGAAAATAATGATGTGAAAGAAGAGATGTTGGGGAAGAGTAAGAGATGTGAAGAGAAGACTGGACCACATGTCTACATCAACGTGCAGAGGATTGGAGGTCATAAAGAACAAGAATAATATGATTACTCTCAACATTCGGTTGGAAACGTTCCCCACAAGTGTCACAACTCATAAAGTCAAAGAAAGTTACCAATGCAAATTTAAATAATGAGAATTTTTGTTTACCTCCCTGCTTGGCACTCAGCATCAAGGGTTGGAATTGGGGGTTAAATCACCAAAAATGATTCCCGGGCGCGGCCACCGCTGCTGCTCACTGCTCTCCTCACCTCCCAGGGTGTGATCAAGGGTGATGGGTCAAATGCAGAGGACGCATTTCACCACACCTAGTGTGTGTGTGTGTGTGTGTGTGTGTGTGTGTGTGTGTGTGTGTGTGTGTGTGTGTGTGTGTGTGTGTGTGTGTGTGTGTGTGTGTGTGTGTGTGTGTGACAATCATTGGTACTTTAACTTTAACTTAACAAAAAGAAACATGTTTTGCATCCATAAACGTTATGCAGTTAAAATATGCATTATTAAGTGGCAAAAAGTCAAAATGTCATTGTCGGGTTAAAACACTGATGACATCGTTTAAACAGACAAGAAGAAAGGAATTAAACAGAGACAGAATTCAATTTAGCTCATTGAGGAGAAACGTCTGGGCTGTACTCCTTGTACAGTCTCCCACCACGCTCTGACGAAAGATCTTTTATTTGGACTTTCCCTGATGACATG